>NC_091308.1:51528981-51768981 GCF_038502225.1 Cherax quadricarinatus | reverse complement strand
AGCTGGATGTTATACGCCGACTGAGACCGAGGTAGCTCGCCTCACACTCAAGCTGTATCCCGTGACGTCATACAGTCACTCGGCCTAGGGATCTTCTATGTAAACACATGGATGGTACTATGATATGCTATACAACACATATAAGGGGATCAGCAACTATGCTGACAGTGTTATGTGTTTGTGTGTGTTTGCGTGTTGAGTGTACTCACCTAATTGAGGTTGTAGGGGTGTGTGTTTTTGTGTTTGTGTTGAGTGTGTGTTTCTGTGCTGTGTGTGTTGAGTTTGTCTGTGTGTTGAGTGTGGGTGTGTTTCTGTGTTGAGTGTATATGTGTGTTCAGTGTGTGTGTGTGTACTCACCTAGTTGTGGTTGCAGGATCGATTCATAGCTCTTGGTCCCGCCTCTTCACTGGTCGCTACTAGGTCCACTCTTTCCCTACTCCATGAGATTTATCATACCTCTTAAAGCTATGTATCAATCCTGCCTCCACTACGTCACTCACCAGACTGTTCCACTTCCTGACAACTCTGTGACTGAAGAAACATTTCCTAACATCCCTGTGAGTCATCTGAGTTCAACTTCCAATTGTGACCCTTTGTTGCTGTGTCCCATCTCTGAAACAACCTGTACCTATCCACCTTGTCAGTTCCTGTCGTTATCATATCCACCCTATCCCTCCAGTCCTCCAGTGTCGTCAGGTCGATTTCCCTTAACCTCTCCACGTAGGACATACCCCTTAGCTCTGGGACTGGTCTTGTTGCAAGTCTTTGCACTTTCTCTAATTTCTTGACGTGCTTGACCAGGTGTGGGTTCCAAACTAGTGGTGTGTATTAGAATATGGGCCTAATGTACACAGTGTACAGAGTCTTGAACGATTCCATACTGAGGTGTCGGAACGCTATTCTTAGGTTTGCCAAGCGCCCATATGCTGCAGCAGTTATTTGGTTGAAGTGCACCACAGATGTGCTCGGTATTATACTCACCCCAAGATCCTTTTCCTTGAGTGAGGCTTGTAGTCTTTAGCCCCCCTAGCCTGTACTCTGCAGTCTTCTTTGCCTTTTCCCAATTTTCATGACTTTGTACGTGGTGAGGTTAAACTCCATGAGCCAGTTACTAGACCATGTTTGCAGCCTGTCGATATTCCTTGTAGTCCTGCCTGGTCCTCATCTAATTGAATTCCCCTCATTAGCTTCACATCGTCTGCAAACAGGGACATTCTGAGTCTTTCCCTTCCGTTATGTCATTCACATATACCAGAAACAGCACTGATCGTAGAACTAACCCTAGTGAAACCCCGCTCGTCACAGGCGCCCACTCTGGCACTTCATCACGTACCATGACTCGCTGATGCCTTCCCGTCAGGCATTTTCTGATCCATTGCAGTGCCTTTCCTGTTATACATGCCTGATCCTCGAGCCTTTTGCATTAATCTCCTGTGTGGAACTGTGTCAAAAGCCTTCTTTCAGTCTAAAAAAAATGCAGTCTTCCTCCCCCCACCTCTCTGTCTTGTCTTCCCGTCACCTTGTGTGTGTGTGTGTTGAGTATGTGTGTGTGTGTGTGTGTATGTGTGTGTTGAGTATGTGTGTGTGTGTGTGTGTGTGTATGTGTGTGTATGTGTGTGTGTACTCACCTAGTTGTGGGCGCAGGAGTCGAGTCATAGCTTCTTGCCCCGCCTCTTCACTGATTGCTACTGGGTCCTCTCCCTGCTCCATGAGCTTTATCAAACCTCGTCTTAACACTATGTATGGTTCCCGCCTCCACTACGTCACTTTCTAGGCTATTCCACTTCCTGACAACTCTATCGCTGAAGAAATATTTCCTAACATCCCTTTAACTCATCGGAGTCTTCAGCTTCCAACTGTGACCCTTTGTGTCTGTGTCCCATCTCTGGAGCATCCTGTCTTTGTCCACCTTGTCAATTCCTCGCAGTATTTTGTATGTCGTTATCATGTCTCCCCTGACCCTCCTGTCCTCCAGTGTCGTCAGGCCGAGTTCCCTTAACCTTTCTTCGTAGGATTATCTCCTTAGCTCTAGGACTAGTCTTGTTGCAAACCTTTGCACTGCCTCAAATTTTTTGACGTGCTTGACCAGGTGTGGATTCCAAACTGGTCCTGCATACTCTAATATGAGCCTGACGTATATGGTGTACAGAGTCTTGAATGATTCCTTACTGAGGTATCCGAATGCTATTTTTAGGCTTGCCAGAGGCCCGTATGCTACAGCAGTTATCTGGTTAATGTGCGCCTCAGATGTGCATGGTATTTTACTCACCCCAAGATCTTTTTCCTTGAGTGAGGTTTGCAGTCTTTGGCCACCTTGACTATACTTTGTCCTTCCCTGATCTTCATGACTTTGCATTTGGCATGGTTAAATTCAAGGAGCCAGTTGCTGGACCAGGCTTGTAGCCTGTCCAGGTCTCTTTGTAGTCCTGCCTGATCCTCGACCGATTTAATTCTCCTCATTAACCTCACATCATCTGCAAAGAGGGACACTTCTGAGTCTATCCCTTCCATTATGTCATTCACATACACCAAAAACAGCCCAGGTTCTAGGACTGACCCTTGTGAACCCCGCTGGTCACAGGCGCCCACTCTGACACCTCATCACGTACCATGACTCGTTGTTACCTCCCTGTCATATATTCTCTGATCTATTGCAGTGCCTTACCTGTTATGCGTGCCTGATCCTCTAGCTTTTGCATTAACATCTTGTGAAGAATGTATCGAAGGCCTTGCAGTCCAAGAAAATGCAGTCTATCCAACATTCCCTCTCGTGTCTTACTTCCGTTACCTTGTCATAAAACTCCAGTAGGTTTATGACACAGGATTTACCTTCCCTGAAACCGTACAGGTTGTCATTTATAAGCTTGTGTCTTTCTAAGGGATCCACCACTCTCCTAGTGATCTCCATGACTTTGCATACTATACACGTCAGTAACACAGGTCTGTAGTTTAATGCCTCATATCTGTCTCCTTTCTTAAAGATTGGGACTACATTTGCCATCTTCCATACCTCAGGTAGTTGCCCATTTTCAGTGGATGTGTTGAAGATTGTGGCTAAAGGCACACACGGCATCTCTGCTCCCTCTCTAAGGACCCACGGAGAGATGTCTGGTCCCACCGCCTTTTAGGTATCAGGTTCACATAGCAGCTTCTTCACCTCCTCCTCGGTTGTGTGTATTTTATCCAGCACTTGTTGGTGTATCCCTTGTTGGTGTACCTCCTTATTCTGCCTTCCTGGCACAACACCAGTAAGGATGGACGCATTAAACACACTCGTTAATGGCTAAGTTCCATCTTGCAAGTTCCCTGGAAAAAAACTCGCCGAGTTAGGCCTCATTTAGATTATGTTGCGGTTTTGGTCACCGTATTACAGAATGGATATAAATGCTCTGGAAATCATACAAAGGGGGATGACAAAGTTGATATATACCAGAAATCATCCCTATGAGGATAGACTGAGGGCCCTGAATCTGCACTTTCTAGAAAGGCGTAGAATTAAGGGGGATATGATTGAGGTGCATAAATGGAAAACAGGAATAAATAAAGGGGACGTAAATAACATGCTGAAAATATCTAGCAAAGACAGGACTTGCAGCAATGGTTTTAAGTTAGAAAAAATCAGATTCAGGAAGGATATAGGAAAGCACTGGTTTGGTAATAGAGTTGTGGATGAGTGGAACAAACTCTCGAGTACCGTCATAGAAACTAAAACGTTGTGTAGTTTTAAAAATAGGTTAGATAAACACGTAAAAGACCTAGGAATAATTATGTCAGCGAACTTTTCTTTTAGAGACTATAACAAGACAAAGATCACGACAGCCAGGAGGTTGACAGAGTGGGTATTGAGAACTTTCAAAACAAGGGAAATATTGCCAGTGGTGACACTCTTCAAATCGCTAGTGCTCCCTCACTTAGAATATTGCTCAGTGCTGACGGCCCCGTTCAAGGCAGGAGAAATATCGGAGCTGGAACAAATACAGAGATCGTTTACGGCTCACATTGAGCCAGTAAAGCACCTAAACTACTGGGAACGCCTGCAAGTCTTGAACATGTACTCTAATGCAACTAATGTGACATTTTATTGTGGCAACGTTTCGCTCTCCAGGAGCTTTATCAAGCTTGATAAAGCTCCTGGAGAGCGAAACGTTGCCACAATAAAATGTCACATTAGTTGCACTTGTGTCCTTTTACTTTACATATTGTCGGTAATTCTACCAACTTTATTACAACATGTACTCGTTGGAGCGGAGGAGAGAGAGCTACATGATATTATATACCTGGAAGGTACTCGAGGGCTT
This sequence comes from Cherax quadricarinatus, assembly GCF_038502225.1. NCBI lineage: Eukaryota > Metazoa > Arthropoda > Malacostraca > Decapoda > Parastacidae > Cherax > Cherax quadricarinatus. The sequence goes on along the minus strand of NC_091308.1, from coordinate 51,764,683 downwards.
GGTCCCAAATCTGCACACTGCCATAACAACATACTGGAGTGAGAGATATGGGAGGAAGTGTAAAATAAACCCAGTGAGGAGCAGGGGTGCGGTGGGGACAATAAGGGAACACTATATCAACATCCGGGGTCCCAGACTTTTCAACATCTTACCAGAAGGTATCAGAAACACTGCTGGAACAAGTGTTGAAGCCTTCAAGAGGAAACTAGACAAGTATCTTCACCAGGTGCCAGATCAACCAGGCTGTGATGGATATGTAGGGCAGCAGGCCTCCAGCAGCAACAGCCTGGTTGACCAGGCGAGCCTGGCCCATGGCCGGGCTCAGAGAGTAGATATACTCTAGAAATTCTTCAAAGGTATATCAAAGGTAAGGTATGAGTGGGCGTGAGTTGGACCTGACTAGCTTGTGCTAATTGGGTCCATTCTTTTAGTTCATTACACCTTCCTTTACACTCATAAGTGACTGCAGGAAACGTGCGACATGTATCAACAAGAACAACACCAATCAAGTTGTTAGGTAAGACACATATGCAACAGTTAGGTATCTTTATTTCGAAACGTTTCGCCTACACAGTAGGCTTCTTCAGTCGAGTACAGAAAAGTTGATAGAAGCAGAAGAGACTTGAAGACGATGTAATCAGTCCATCACCCTTAAAGTTTTGAGGTGGTCAGTCCCTCAGTCTGGAGAAGAGCATTGTTCCAAAGTTTGAAACAATGCTCTTCTCCAGACTGAGGGACTGACCACCTCAAAACTTTAAGGGTGATGGACTGATTACATCGTCTTCAAGTCTCTTCTGCTTCTATCAACTTTTCTGTACTCGTTGAAGAATTGAGACACTTATGCAACACATGGGAATCTTTATTGAAGAAACGTTTCGCCACACAGTGGCTTCATCAGTCCAATACAAAGTAGAAATGGGTAAGGAGAGTAGAAGTATGAGGTAATCAGTCCCTCAACCTGGATTCGATGTGTTCAGTCCATCACTCTTGTAGTAAGTGCAGCATAGGGCCAGAGAGGTGGCTTATATACTGCGGTGAGATGAGTTGAAGCAGGAGGAGGCGGGATCTTAGTGGGACCTGCCACTAATGTAAGTAGGTCATCGTCCAAAGGTTTGGGCAAGCGTTGAAGTCTTTGTACCAAGATTCCATGATGTTGCAGTGTCTGACAGATGTGATGAATGGTTTTGAAAACCGACAAGTTGAAGAATTGAGACACTTATGCAACACATGGGAATCTTTATTGAAGAAACGTTTCGCCACACAGTGGCTTCATCAGTCCAATACAAAGTAGAAATGGGTAAGGAGAGTAGAAGTATGAGGTAATCAGTCCCTCAACCTGGATTCGATGTGTTCAGTCCATCACTCTTGTAGTAAGTGCAGCATAGGGCCAGAGAGGTGGCTTATATACTGCGGTGAGATGAGTTGAAGCAGGAGGAGGCGGGATCTTAGTGGGACCTGCCACTAATGTAAGTAGGTCATCGTCCAAAGGTTTGGGCAAGCGTTGAAGTAATAAAGTTGGTAGAATTACCGACAATATGTAAAGTAAAAGGACACAAGTGCAACTAATGTGACATTTATTGTGGCAACGTTTCGCTCTCCAGGAGCTTTATCAAGCCATGGCTTGATAAAGCTCCTGGAGAGCGAAACGTTGCCACAATAAATGTCACATTAGTTGCACTTGTGTCCTTTTACTTTACAAGCGTTGAAGTCTTTGGACTGATGAAGCCACTGTGTGGCGAAACGTTTCTTCAATAAAGATTCCCATGTGTTGCATAAGTGTCTCAATTCTTCAACTTGTCGGTTTTCAAAACCATTCATCACATCTGTCAGACACTGCAACATCATGGAATCTTGGTACAAAGACTTCAACGCTTGCCCAAACCTTTGGACGATGACCTACTTACATTAGTGGCAGGTCCCACTAAGATCCCGCCTCCTCCTGCTTCAACTCATCTCACCGCAGTATATAAGCCACCTCTCTGGCCCTATGCTGCACTTACTACAAGAGTGATGGACTGAACACATCGAATCCAGGTTGAGGGACTGATTACCTCATACTTCTACTCTCCTTACCCATTTCTACTTTGTATTGGACTGATGAAGCCACTGTGTGGCGAAACGTTTCTTCAATAAAGATTCCCATGTGTTGCATAAGTGTCTCAATTCTTCAACTTGTCGGTTTTCAAAACCATTCATCACATTTTCTGTACTTGACTGAAGAAGCCTACTGTGTAGGCGAAACGTTTCACAATAAAGATACCTAACTGTTGCATATGTGTCTTACCTAACAATCTGTCGGTATTTTATACCATTTTGATGTTCACCAATCAAGTTGAAAAGCCTCCAAGTTACATCGTTTTACCGGTCAGCAACGTTGCAACTAACGTTTCAAAAATGTTTGACAGAAAACTAGCTAAAATATCTACCAGCTCATCAACTACTATTAAAGCTTGGTACAAAAATCAAAGCATGATTCTGGCACAAGTGCAGGAATATACACAATACCATGTGAGGTGTGTGACAAAGTATATGTGGGGGAAACAGCCAGATCTCTGGACATTAGGATCATTGAACACAAAAATGCTTGCAGAAATGATGACCGTAAAAACGCGTGTGTTCAACATAGAGACGGTGTTGGACACCTCATGAAATTCAGTGAGGCTAAACTAGTGATTAAAGAAGACGATTTAAGACGGCGAAAGTGCATAGAAGCTGCCCTAATTGCTGTCACTAACGCTATCCATCAGAAGTCCGGTAGTTACACTATCTCAAAATTGATAAACAACAGGATATTACCCATTCTGGAGACTGCTGTAACATATCATCAGGTCCTTCTCTAACCCAACCCGTCTCACCAGTGGGCAAAACGTTGTCAATAAAGGATCACATTAAACTGCATATGTGTTTGTTTCCATTAGCTTCACTACTACTACTACCCACGCGACACTCCACCTGACTCCTGCCACTATATATACTCGTTTGAAGAATTGAGACACTTATGCAACACATGGGAATCATTCATCACATCGTTTTCTTAGTTTTCTCTGTATTAGGACTGAAGAAGTCACTCGTGGCGAAACGTTTCCTTTAATAAATGTCCTGAACTGTACATAAGTGTCTTTTTCCACATCTTGTCGGTATCACCATACCATTTCTTGTGCAAGAAAGGTATAAAATACCGACAATATGAAAGTTAAGACACATGTGCAACATCTGGATATCTTTATTGTAGACGTTTCGCCATCCAGTGGCTTTACCAATACAGATTCTAGGACATAATAGGAAGACAGTAGAACTATATACAAAAGATGAGGTAATCAGTCCCTCAGCCTTGGAGTTAGTGTTCACAGCATCGTGGTGGAGGAGAATCTGGAGCAAAGGCACGGACGAACGAACGAAAGTTAAGGTAAGATCCCAAATGGGATGAGCGGGGAAGACGGGACAGACGAAGAGCAGTGCTGGAGAGGAGTGTTCTTAGTCGTAGAAATAGAGCCAGGGCTTAACCCAGCAGCGAGGCGATCGTGGGACAGATATTGAGAAGAGAAATTCAGGCTCTACTGTTGGGACTCCGGTGGGGCGAGCGGGAAGGAAGGGACATGCGACGTTTAGAGCTAGAGAGGAGTGTAGAACTGAGCCATGTCTTAACCCAAAGGGTAAGGCGAACGTGGATCAGAGAATGGTACCTGTCATAGAAGGTACCTCTCGGAGAATCCAAGGTTATTTGTAAATAGGGTTAGGAGCAGGATCATGCAAGGAGTAGAAAAGGTTGTGTTGGTTTGTGGGTCTGCGGATGTCTTCGTCAAGGAGAGAGGTCCAGTAGTCATGTCGTGTCACGAGTTTGTCAATCTGTCACTGAGCGTCTTCCAGTACAGATTCAGCGCAGGGATGTCTAACTGGGCATGTAGAGACTCGCATGTGGCGAAGTCCTCCCATCTGACATCAAGCACCCAGCGCAGCGCCTTGTTCTGGACACGTTGCAGTTTAAGTAAGTTTGTTTTTGCTGCAAGAGAGAGGGATAGAGGAGGGTAAGTTATCAGAGGACCTATAAGGGATTTGTAGAGGTGTAGTTTGGTGCGTTGAGAGGCATGTTTCAGCCTGTAGAGGCCCGCAAGGGCCTTACTAGCTATTGCATGCCTTGAGTGAATGTGTCCGCGTCAGCGTAGAAGGTAGTCAAGATTAACGCCAAGGACAGTGACAGATTGTGTCATGGGGATGTAAGTGCGGGTGTCAGCTGTTCTGAGCTCGATAGGTAATGGAGGATCACGTTTTCTGTAGTTAAAATATGTAATGCTGGATTTAGCTGCATTGGTTTTGATCCTCCATTTTTGTTCCCAGATGGCTATCCTGTCGACCTCATTTTGTGTTTTGTGTGTGAGTGTATCTATATTGGCATGAGTGATAAGTTGTGTAATGTCGTCTGCATAGGCTAGTGTGATGGAGTTTTGGTATACAGGTGTTGGAATGTCGTTAGTGTATAAAATGTAGAGGGTAGGGGAGAGGACAGATCCCTGGGGTACTCTAGCATTTAGTGTGAAGTAGTCAGAGTAACAGCCTTGGAATTTGATTCTCATGGTACGGCCGTCTAGGAAGTTGCAGAGGAGTTTACGAGTAGTGAGAGGCAGGTTAAAGTTAGTGCAGAGTTTGTACTTGAGCCCTTGGTGCCAGACAGTGTCAAAAGCTTTTTCAACGTCTTTTGCAACCAGGGCTGTCCTGTTTCTTTGTTCTGTGTTTATGTGGATGTAGTTGAGAATGATGTTAATGGCATCTTGTGTGGATCTGTGTGTTCTGAAGCCAAACTGACCATCAGAAAGTAGAGAGTTGTGTTCCAGGTATCTGCGTTTCGAGGAGGCTGATAGGTCGATAGTTTCTAGGATCAGAGTGGTCTTTTTTGGGTTTAGGAAGGAGGATAGCAGTAGCAGCTTTGAAGAGGGAAGGGAAGTATCCAGAGGCAAGGGAGGCATTGAGGAGGTTTGTGTAGGCAGTAATGATAGAGTCAGGAAGGTGTTTTAGGATAATATTGTTTAGGCCAGAGGCGCCAGGAGCCTTGGGAGGAAGGTGTCTGAGGAGAGTTTTAATGTCTGTGTTGGTGAAAGGAGTGTCGAGTTCTTGGGAGGAGGTAAGAGAGTCTAGATGAATGTGGCTATCTGGTGTTGTATCTTGTGTGTGTGCAGTGTTCCAATGTTCTATGTTCTGAATGTGTTGAATAACGTTAGGGTGAGGTCGGTGAGGGTGGAAGATGTTCTCCCAGATGTGTTTGAAGATGTTGGTAGCAGCCTGCGGGTCTGAGATGTGTGTGTTGTTGTGGGTGATGTGTTTGAATTTGTTGGTGGGAGTAGTGCCTCTTATTTTTTGATAAAGTTCCAGAAGGCTTTAGTGTTTTTAATACGCTGTTTGTCAGCTTGTTGTATGAGTTGTGACCAGTGATTGTTGTGGTCTTGGTCTAGACTGTGTAGAATGTTGTTTTTAAGGTAAGTGAGATCTAATCGAACTTGATTAAATCTGTGTGTGTTGTAGAGGAAGCGGTTGTGGTAGCAGATAATTAGTCTTCTTGTTCTGAGTGACGGTTTGAAGGAATAACGAGTGGTGTGAGTTTTCTTTGGTATTGCGTTGTTGGCTGCTTGTGTAATGGTGTCCTGGATGAGATCAAGTTGAGTATCGATGTCAGAGATAGGTTTGTTGTTATAGTCATAGGTGAGGTTAATATTGTCTATGTGTTGTTTGAAAGCATCCCAGTCAGCGTTCTTGTAGGAGAAGGAAGGTGTGGTTGGAATGAGGATAGGGTTGGAGGAGATGTGCAAGATGACTGGGATGTGATCAGAGCCTGTAATAGGGCCAGGTGAGATGTAGTGTTGAAATAGAGAACTGGCTCGGTTTGCCAGAATGATGTCTGGTTTGCCTTGGCCCGTGTGATTGAAGAAGGTATTGAAGTCGCTACACTCAGAATTCATTGATTTTCCACGAAATCCCACACTACTATCTATTTCTAGTTTAAAGACCTAACAGCTCCCTCCACTGGGTTGGCCAGTGCTCCCACCCCAAACCTAGATAAGTGAACCCCATCCCTGACATACATGTCATTTCTGCCATAGAAGAGGTCCCAGTTGTCTATGAATGTTACTGCATTTTCCTTACAGTGTTTGTCCAGCCAGCAATTGACACCAATTGCCCTGGACAACCATTCATTTCCAACTCCTCTCCTGGGCAAAATGCCACATATCACAGGGTTCCCACCCATCTTCCTAATTATCTCTATTGCTGTCCTATACCTGCTAATCAGGTCTTCACTCCTACATCTGCCAACATCATTGCCTCCAGCACTGAGGCAGATAATAGGATTGCTCCCATTACCTTTCATGATGTCGTCCAGATGGCTAACAATATCCCCCATACAAGCCCCAGAAAAACATACCCTCTGCCTCCTCTTCCTGTCCCTAAGAAAAAAAGCCCTATACATAAACTTAACCTGACTGTCTCCACCTAAAACAGTGTTCCTACCTTCACATGTGGAGTTCGTCGTGACGTTCTCGACGATCTTCGTTGGGGTTTCAAGGGATGTCGACTCACGTCCGCTAATGCTTTCTTGGTGCTCGTTGTGACGTTCCCAGTAGACAACCCACAATCTATACAACCCAGTAATCTGTTTGCCTTATTACGTATGCTTAGGCATTGGTGTCTTGGTTTAAGGTTGCTGCTTACCATAACCCCCAAATCCTTTTCGCATTCTGTATGGCTAAGTTCAACGTTAAGCTGATAGGTGCTAGGGTTATGTACATTTCCGATATAAAGAAATTAGATCGAATGGAAATGACCCAAAATGGATGAATAATAGGTTCAAATATCTTTTAGGGCAGAAGAAAGGAATTCATAGGGCCCTCAAAAGAGGCGAGGGTCATCTTATGAATCAGTATATTGACATTAAGAGGGACGTTAAAAAAGGAATAAGAAAAGCTAAATGGGACTACGAAATTAAAGTTGCTAGGGATTCGAAAACTAATCCGAAAGTTTTTTTTTCCATATTTATAGAACAAAAGTTAGAGATAAGATAGGTCCCCTTAAAAGCAACTCTGGGCATCTATTTTTAATAATTATTTTCTCTCGGTTATCACTCAGGAAGACACTAACAATATCCCAGTAATTAATTTTTATAGTGGGCTTGAAGACGATAAATTATGTAATATCAGAGTCACTACCGAAATGGTTATGAAACAAGTAGACCGACTGAAACAAAATAAATCGCCAGGTCCTGATGAGCTTTTTTTTCAAGGATTATTAAGGAATGCAAAATTGAACTTTGTGAACCGTTAACTAATATTTTTAAATTATCTCTTCAAACAGGTGTAGTATCTGATATGTAGAAGATGGCTAATGTAATTTCTATTTTTAAATCAGGGGACAAGTCAGTACCATCAAATTACCGGCCAGTAAGCCTTACCTCAATTGTAGGTAAATTACTAGAGTCAATTATGGCTGTTATTATAAGAAGCCATCTGGAAAAGCATAATTTGATTAATGATACTCAGCATGGATTCACCAGGAGTCGTTCCTGCCTAACTAATTTATTATTTTTTTTCAGTAAAGCTTTTAAGGCTGTTGATCATGATAATTCGATATTGTTTATTTAGATTTTAGTAAGGCTTTTGATAGAGTACCGCACCAGAGACTGTGTGATAAATGGTTTATAAAAACCGACAAGTTGAAGATCGAGACACTTATGCAACATATGGGAATCTTTATTGAGGAAACGTTTCGTCACACAGTGACTTCATCAGTCCAATACAAATCAGAAGCGTGTAAGGAGAGGAGGAGTTTGAGGTAATCAGTCCTTCAGCCTGGAGTCAATGTGTTCAGTCCATCAGTCTTGTAGAAAGTACAGGATAGGGCCGTAGACGTGGCTTATATACTGTAGTCAGATGAGGTGAAGCAGGTGGAGGCGAGGTCATAGTGGTACCATCCACTAGTCGAAGTAGGTCTTCGTCCAAAGTTTGGTCATGGTTGAAGAATTCTTTGTATCAAGATCCCAAGATTCCCATATGTTGCGTAAATGTCTCAGTCTTCAACTTGTCGTTTTTTTAAACCATTTATCACATCTGTCAGACACTGCAACATCATATGATCTTGATACAAAGAATTCTTTAACCTTGTCCAACCTTTGGACGAAGACCTTTTAGCCTATCCCCATCTGCTTGTATTCTCATTAGTTTCACTTCAGCTAACAGAGATACACCTATCGTTCACATAAACCAGAAACAGTACTGGCCTTTATACCGACCTTTGTTGTGTCCGCTTGTTTCTCTTCATTTATTCCGAGATCTCATCCCGCACAATCACTCTTTGCTTCCTTCCCCTAAGATACTCTTTGATATATCAGAGTAGGTTCCGTTATTCCTGCCTGCTTCTCAAGTTTTAGCACAGTATCAGATGTATTCTTGCAGTGTAAGAATATGCAGTTCATTCAACCCCTTCTCTCCTGTCCCATTACCATTACTTTGCCATAGAATTCCAAAAGGTTGGTAAGAAAAGACTTATCTTTGAACTCATGCTGGGTATTGAGTAAGATACGTGAGGCAGTTAATGTTTAGCTCCTAAAGGTACATAGGTTAGCACTGTTTAGCTCCAGAAGGTACTCAGGTTAGCACTGTTTAGCTCCAGAAGGTACTCAGGTTAGCACTGTTTAGTTCCAGAAGGTACTCAGGTTAGCAATGTCCATTACTGCATGGTCACTGTCACTCAGAGGGCTCTCATATTCTGTTTCTCTCATGTCGGACATACTTGCTGTAAACACTAGGTTCAGCCTTGCTGACACATCTTTTTTCTTAGTTATATCCTTAACTTGCTGGTATAATTTTTTTCCGATCACTTCCATAGTTTCCAGTGGGTCCCAATTCTCTCAATCTATTGCTTTGTGATTGAAATCACCCATGATAAATAACTTTGCCTATGTGCAACTACTACTTTGGGTCCCCCAACAGTAACTGAACCCACTATGAAGCTGTGTGTCTTTTGTCTGCTTATTCCTCTCACTTCTTCAAAACTCCACTGATTTCTGATTAGGAGAGCCACTTCTCTGCCTCTCATATTGCCTCTTTCCTTACCACTTGATTGCCAGATGAGAAAACTGGCATCTGATATGTAGGTCATTCTTGTCTCTGTGATGGCTACAATGTCTGGAGTTACCTCAGCTATTCATTCCTTCAGCTTATCTTTTGTTAGATAACCCACCTTTTTTAGTGTGCCACACTCTTAGCTTAATTTACGTTATGGTAAGCAGGTTTGTTTTGTCTACTTCCTCTGCATGTTGCTCATCCGACAGGAGTGTGGAAGGCAGGGCTAAGGTTGGTGTATGTCACTACTGAGTGTAAGGCAATGTACGGAAGGGGAGAGGGAGTGGGGAACAGGGGGATACATGAGGGGTTGGTGTTGCTGCGAAAGTGAGGGGTTGGTGGTGCTGGGGAAGTGAAGGGTTGGTGTTAGTGTTGCTGGGGAAGTGTGGGTTTGGTGTTAGTGTTGCTGAGGTAGTGAGGGGTTAGTGTTGCTGGGAAAGTGAGGGGTTGATGTTAGTGTTGCTGGGGAAGTGAGGGGTTGTTGTTAGTGATGCTGGGGAAGAGAGGGGTTAGTGTTATTGTTGCTGAGAAAGTGAGGGGTTGGTGTTGCTTAGGTAGTGAGGGGAGGCACAGAGTTTGGACAGCTGGGTAAGTGGTTGAGGTTGTATCTGGAGTTCCACGAGTCTGACTGCTCCTCTTCCTTGGCTTCTCATCTTCTCCGTTCTTGACGGGTTTTAACATGCTACCCTAGTTGCTCTTCCTGCATCACTGTCCTGTTCCAATCTATGCTTTTTGCTGTAACATCCTGTCCAGACCTATATGGAAGCAGGAGGATAATTTGAGCTGGTGCTGTTAGCCACCTGTGTAATGTCTTCCAAGACTCCAATATACTCCATCATTGATATATCCTCATGTGCCTTGTCTTCCTGTCTCCTACTTCTTGGGTCTCCTTCACCTTCATGGAGTCTATTGATCATCACTGATCTGTCTCCCTCAGAGTTGCTCCCTCCATGGTCTCCCTCAGAGATGCTCTCTCCATGGTCTTCCTCAGAGTTGCTCCCTCCATGGTCTCCCTCAAAGTTGCTTCCTCCATAGTCTTCCTCAGAGTTGCTCCCTCCATGGTCTTCCTCAGAGTTGCTCCCTCCATGGTCTCCCTCAAAGTTGCTTCCTCCATAGTCTTCCTCAGAGTTGCTCCCTCCATGGTCTCCCTCAAAGTTGCTTCCTCCATAGTCTTCCTCAGAGTTGCTCCCTCCATGGTCTTCCTCAAAGTTACTTCCTCCATGGTCTTCCTCAGAGTTGCTCCCTCCATGGTCTTCCTCATAGTTGCTCCCTCTATGGTCTCCCTCAAAGTTGCTTCCTCCATAGTCTTCCTCAGAGTTGCTCCCTCCATGGTCTTCCTCAGAGTTGCTCCCTCCATGGTCTTCCTCAAAGTTGCTTCCTCCATAGTCTTCCTCAGAGTTGCTCCCTCCATGGTCTCCCTCAAAGTTGTTTCCTCCATAGTCTTCCTCAGAGTTGCTCCCTCCATGGTCTCCCTCAAAGTTGCTTCCTCCATAGTCTTCCTCAGAGTTGCTCCCTCCATGGTCTTCCTCAAAGTTATTTCCTCCATGGTCTTCCTCAGAGTTGCTCCCTCCATAGTCTTCCTCAGAGTTGCTCCCTCCATGGTCTCCCTCAAAGTTGCTTCCTCCATGGTCTTCCTCAAAGTTGCTCCCTCCATGGTCTTCCTCATAGTTGCACCCTCCATGGTCTTCCTCATAGTTGCACCCTCCATGGTCTTCCTCAGAGTTGCTCCCTCCATAGTCTTCCTCACAGTTGCTCCCTCCATGGTCTCCCTCAAAGTTGCTTCCTCCATAGTCTTCCTCACATTTGCTCCCTCCATGGTCTCCCTCAAAGTTGCTTCCTCCATAGTCTTCCTCAGAGTTGCTCCCTCCATAGTCTTCCTCAAAGTTACTTCCTCCATGGTCTCCCTCAAAGTTGCTCCCTCCATGGTCTCCCTTATCCTTTTAATTTCCTCCTTCAGTTATAGAGAGATTTCCTTTGTCATTTTAACCGTGTTTGTCTCTTCACTGACTTTAGTAAACACTGTTGCTCTGCTTGTGTTCTGACCAACTTGATACTCGCTTTAAGCTCTTCCTCCACTTTGTTCTTCACTACTGCTGTTACTGCTAGCTGCTGCCTTCCTTCACTTTGTTCTTCATTACTGCTGTTACTGCTAGCTGCTGCCTTCCTTCACTTTGTTCTTCATTACTGCTGTTACTGCTAGCTGCTGCCTTCCTTCACTTTGTTCTTCACTACTGTTCTTCATTACTGCTGTTACTGCTAGCTGCTGCCTTCCTCCACTTGGTTCTTCATTACTGCTGTTACTGCTAGCTGCTGCCTTCCTTCACTTTGTTCTTCACTACTGCTGTTACTGGTAGCTGCTGCCTTCCTTCACTTTGTTCTTCACTACTGCTGTTACTGCTAGCTGCTGCCTTCCTTCACTTTGTTCTTCACTACTGCTGTTACTGCTAGCTGCTGCCTTCCTTCACTTGGTTCTTCACTACTGCTGTTACTGCTAGCTGCTGCCTTCCTTCACTTGGTTCTTCACTACTGCTGTTACTGCTAGCTGCTGCCTTCCTCCACTTTGTTCTTCACTACTGCTGTTACTGCTAGCTGCTGCCTTCCTCCACTTTGTTCTTCACTACTGCTGTTACTGCTAGCTGCTGCCTTCCTCCACTTTGTTCTTCACTACTGCTGTTACTGCTAGCTGCTGCCTTCCTCCACTTTGTTCTTCACTACTGCTGTTACTGCTAGCTGCTGCCTTCCTTCTCTTCACTTGCTGTTACTGCTAGCTGCTGCCTTCCTCCACTTGGTTCTTCACTACTGCTGTTACTGCTAGCTGCTGCCTTCCTCCACTTTGTTCTTCACTACTGCTGTTACTGCTAGCTGCTGCCTTCCTTCACTTGGCTCTTCACTACTGCTGTTACTGCTAGCTGCTGCCTTCCTTCACTTTGTTCTTCACTACTGCTGTTACTGCTAGCTGCTGCCTTCCTCCACTTTGTTCTTCACTACTGCTGTTACTGCTAGCTGCTGCCTTCCTTCACTTTGTTCTTCACTACTGCTGTTACTGCTAGCTGCTGCCTTCCTTCACTTGGTTCTTCACTACTGCTGTTACTGCTAGCTGCTGCCTTCCTCCACTTTGTTCTTCACTACTGCTGTTACTGCTAGCTGCTGCCTTCCTTCACTTGGTTCATTACTGCTGTTACTGCTAGCTGCTGCCTTCCTTCACTTGGCTCTTCACTACTGCTGTTACTGCTAGCTGCTGCCTTCCTTCACTTGGCTCTTCACTACTGTTGTTACTGCTAGCTGCTGCCTTCCTTCACTTGGTTCTTCACTACTGCTGTTACTGCTAGCTGCTGCCTTCCTTCACTTGGTTCTTCATTACTGCTGTTACTGCTAGCTGCTGCCTTCCTTTACTTGGTTCTTCACTACTGCTGTCACTGCTAGCTGCTGCCTTCCTTCACTTGGCTCTTCACTACTGCTGTTACTGCAAGCTGCTGCCTTCCTTCACTTTGTTCTTCACTACTGCTGTTACTGCTAGCTGCTGCCTTCCTCCACTTGGTTCTTCACTACTGCTGTTACTGCTAGCTGCTGCCTTCCTTCACTTTGTTCTTCACTACTGCTGTCACTGCTAGCTGCTGCCTTCCTTCACTTGGTTCTTCATTACTGCTGTTACTGCTAGCTGCTGCCTTCCTTCACTTGGTTCTTCACTACTGCTGTTACTGCTAGCTGCTGCCTTCCTTCACTTGGTTCTTCATTACTGCTGTTACTGCTAGCTGCTGCCTTCCTTCACTTGATTCTTCATTACTGCTGTTACTGCTAGCTGCTGCCTTCCTCCACTTGGTTCTTCACTACTGCTGTTACTGCTAGCTGCTGCCTTCCTTCACTTGGTTCTTCATTACTGCTGTTACTGCTAGCTGCTGCCTTCCTCCACTTGGTTCTTCACTACTGCTGTCACTCCTAGCTGCTGCCTTCCTCCACTTGGTTCTTCACTTCATTGGGCTAATCCGGGAGGAAACATGGACCTGCTCCGCATGGGTCAGTAGGCCTGTTGCAGTGTTCCTTCTTTCTTATGTTCTTACGTGTGCGTGTCTCTGTGTAGTGTTTTGTGTATGTGTGCGCGGGCGCGCGAGCTTGTGTGTTTGTATATGTGTAGTGTGGCTGCTTAAGTGCGTGCGTGTACTCACAGCTTGTGGTCCCACTAGGAGGTTGTGGAAATGCGCACGATGTGTGCTTGTGCGCATGCGTGCGTGTACTCACGTAAATGTGGTTGCAGGGTATTAGGAACAGAGGTTGTAGTCTGAGGGTGTGTACCACCTGGTGGTGAGTAAGTCAACAAACAAAGGAATCAGCAGGGTAGAACTAGGGCAAGGTAAACACAGCAAGAGTACATTTCTTTACCCACGTATTCCCTCACCAATATATACACTATGCAAATATTAATGGTGAGAGCAGAGGTAAGATTGAAAAAGGTTCAGTTCAGAGGCACTCAGAGCAGTAGTGGTGACTACCAGTGTCAATGGAAGTCTGCCACTCAGCCAGCTGAGCTGAAGTGACATCACCTTGGCTGAGGTAGCCGGCTTCAGCATGATGAATGAGTTGAACTGGACAATACGCACAACAGTGGGGTCCCACAACTGCTACACTCTGAATTACCAGTTCACTGATCGAGAGGGCGTGACAAGTGGTTGTGTGATGATCATCAAATAAAATGAAACATACTCGGTACACGCCACTCAGAGGTTGACTCATAACTCCTGGTCTCGCCTATCATCTTACCACTCATCACAGTCACTCCCTCCTATCCTCGTAGGCCCAATCGTATTTGCCATTGAACTGGCTATATATGGAGGCTGCCTTCATCAAAGCTATATATGGAGGCTGCCTTCATCAGAGCTATGTATAGAGGATGCCTCCATCAAAGCTATATATGGAGGCTGCCTTCATCAAAGCTATATATGGAGGCTGCCTTCATCAGAGCTATATATGGAGGCTGCCTTCATCAAAGCTATATATGGAGGCTGCCTTCATCAGAGCTATATATGGAGGCTGCCTTCATCAAAGCTATATATGGAGGCTGCCTTCATCAGAGCTATATATGGAGGCTGCCTTCATCAAAGCTATATATGGAGGCTGCCTTCATCAAAGCTATATATGGAGGCTGCCTTCATCGGAGCTATATATGGAGGCTGCCTTCATCAAAGCTATATATGGAGGCTGCCTTCATCAAAGCTATATATGGAGGCTGCCGTCATCAGAGCTATATATGGAGGCTGCCTTCATCAAAGCTATATATGGAGGCTGCCTTCATCAGAGCTATATATGGAGGCTGCCTTCATCAGAGCTATATATGGAGGCTGCCTTCATCAAAGCTATATATGGAGGCTGCCTTCATCAGAGCTATATATGGAGGCTGCCTTCATCAAAGCTATATATGGAGGCTGCCTTCATCAAAGCTATATATGGAGGCTGCCTTCATCAAAGCTATATATGGAGGCTGCCTTCATCAGAGCTATATATGGAGGCTGCCTTCATCAGAGCTATATATGGAGGCTGCCTTCATCAGAGCTATATATGGAGGCTGCCTTCATCAAAGCTATATATGGAGGCTGCCTTCATCAAAGCTATATATGGAGGCTGCCTTCATCAAAGCTATATATGGAGGCTGCCTTCATCAGAGCTATATATGGAGGCTGCCTTCATCAAAGCTATATATGGAGGCTGCCTTCATCAAAGCTATATATAGAGGCTGCCTTCATCAGAGCTATATATGGAGGCTGCCTTCATCAGAGCTATATATGGAGGCTGCCTCCATCAAAACTATGTATGGAGCCAACCTCCATCAAAGCTATGTATGGAGGCTGCCTCCATTAAAGCTGTGTATGGAGGCTGCCTCCATCAAGGCTGTGTATGGAGGCTGCCTCCATCAAAGCAATGTATGGAGGCTGCCTCCATCAAAACTATGTATGGAGGCTGCCTCCATCAAGGCTGTGTATGGAGGCTGCCTCCATCAAGGCTGTGTATGGAGGCTGACTCCATCAAGGCTGTGTATGGAGGCTGACTCCATCAAGGCTGTGTATGGAGGCTGCCTCCATCAAAGCTGTATATGGAAGCTACCTCCATCAAAGCTATGTATGGAGGCTGCCTCTATTAAAGCTATGTATGGAGGCTACCTCCACCAAAGCTATGTATGGAGGCTGCCTCCATCAAAGCTATGTATGGAGGCTACCTGCAAATCTATGTATGGAGGCTACCTCCAAAGCTATGTATGGAGGCTGCCTCCATCAAAGCTATGTATGGAGGATGCCTCCATCAAAGCTATGTATGGAGGATGCCTCCATCAAAGCTATGTATGGAGGCTACCTCCATCAAAGCTATGTATGGAGGCTACCTCCAAAGCTATATAGAGAGGCTACCTCCAAAGCTATGTATGGAGGCTGCCTCCATCAAAGCTATGTATGGAGGCTGCCTCCATCAAAGCTATGTATGGAGGATGCCTCCATCAAAGCTATATATGGAAGCTGCCTCCATCAAAGCTATGTATGGAGGCTACCTCCATCAAAGCTATGTATGGAGGCTACCTCCATCAAAGCTATGTGTGGAGGCTGCCTCCATCAAAGCTATGCATAGAGGCTACCTCCATCAAAGCTATGTATGGAGCCTGCCTCCATCAAAGCTATGTATGGAGGCTGCCTCCGTCAAAGCTATGTGTGGAGGCTGCCTCCATCAAAGCTATGCATGGAGGCTACCTCCATCAAAGCTATGTATGGAGGCTACCTCCATCAAAGCTATGTATGGAGGCTACCTCCATCAAAGCTATGCATGGAGGCTGCCTCCATTCAAAGCTATGCATGGAGGCTGCCTCCATTCAAAGCTATGCATGGAGGCTGCCTCTATCAAAGCTGTGTATGGAGGCTACCTCCATCAAAGGTATGTATGGAGGCTACCTCCATCAAAGCTATGTATGGAGGCTACCTCCAAAGCTATGTATGGAGGCTGCCTCCATCAAAGCTATGTATGGAGGATGCCATCAAAGCTATGTATGGAGGCTACCTCCAAAGCTATGTATGGAGGCTACCTCCAAAGCTATGTATGGAGGCTGCCTCCATCAAAGCTATGTATGGAGGATGCCTCCATCAAAGCTATGTATGGAGGATGCCTCCATCAAAGCTATGTATGGAGGCTACCTCCATCAAAGCTATGTATGGAGGCTACCTCCATCAAAGCTATGTATGGAGGCTACCTCCAAAGCCATATATGGAGGCTACCTCCAAAGCTATGTATGGAGGCTGCCTCCAATCAAAGCTATGTATGGAGGATGCCTCAATCAAAGCTATGTATGGAGGATGCCTCCATCAAAGCTATGTATGGAGGCTGCCTCCATCAAAGCTATGTATGGAGGATGCCTCCATCAAAGCTATGTATGGAGGCTGCCTCCATCAAAGCTATGTATGGAGGCTACCTCCATCAAAGCTATGTATGGAGGCTACCTCCAAAGCTATGTTTGGAGGCTGCCTCCATCAAAGCTATGTATGGAGGCTACCTCCATCAAAGCTATGTATGGAGGCTGCCTCCATCAAAGCTATGTATGGATGCTGCCTCCATCAAAGCTATGCATGGAGGCTACCTCCATCAAAGCTATGCATGGAGGCTGCCTCCATCAAAGCTATGCATGGAGGCTGCCTCCATCAAAGCTATGCATGGAGGCTACCTCCATCAAAGCTATGAATGGAGGCTACCTCCATCAAAGCTATGTATGGAGGCTGCCTCCATCAAAGCTATGTATGGAGGCTACCTCCATCAAAGCTATGTATGGAGGCTGCCTCCATCGAAGCTATGTATGGAGGCTCCCTCCACGATAGCTATTTATGGAGGCTGTCTTCATCAAAGCTATGTATGGAAGCTACCTCCATCAAAGATATGTATGATGGATGCCTCCGTCTCAGATATGTACAGAGGATGCCTCCAAAGCTGTGTGTGAGGTTGCCTTTAATAAAGCTAAGTATGGAGGCTGACTCCATCTAAGCTATGTATGGAGGCTGACTCCATCTAAGCTATGTATGGAGGCTGACTCCATCTAAGCTATGTATGGAGGCTGCCTCCATCTAAGCTATGTATGGAGGCTGCCTCCATCTAAGCTATGTATAGAGGCTGACTAGATGTAAGCTATGTATGGAGGCTGCCTCCATCAAAGCTATGTATGGAGGCTGCCTCCATCAAAGCTATGTATGGAGGCTACCTCCATCAAAGCTATGTATGGAGGCTACCTCCATCAAAGCTATGTATGGAGGCTACCTCCATCAAAACTATGTATGGAGGCTGCCTCCATCAAAGCTATGTATGGATTCTTCCTCCATCACAGCTATGTATGGAGGCTGCCTCCATCTATGCTATGTATGGAGGCTACCTCCATCAAAGCTATGTATGGAGGCTACCTCCATCAAAGTATGTATGGAGGCTGCCTCCATCTAAGCTATGTATGGAGGCTGCCTCCATGAAAGCTATGTGTGGAGGATACCTCCATCAAAGCTATGTATGGAGGCTGCCTCCATCTAAGCTATGTATGGATGCTGCCTCCATCTAAGCTATGTATGGAGGCTGCCTCCATGAAAGCTATGTATGGAGGCTGCCTCCATCTAAGCTATGTATGGAGGCTGCCTCCATGAAAGCTATGTATGGAGGCTACCTCCATCAAAGCTTTGTATGGAGGCTGCCTCCATCAAAGCTATGTATGGATGCTGCCTCCATCTAAGCTATGTATGGAGGCTGCCTCCATGAAAGCTATGTATGGAGGCTGCCTCCATCCAAGCTATGTATGGAGGCTGCCTCCATCTAAGCAATATATGGAGGCTGCCTCCATCTAAGCTATGTATGGAGGCTGCCTCCATCTAAGCTATGTATGGAGGCTGCCTCCATCTAAGCAATGTATGGAGGCTGCCTCCATCTAAGCTATGTATGGAGGCTGCCTCCATCTAAGCTATGTATGGAGGCTGCCTCCATCAAAGCAATGTATGTACCTTCCATACACAGCTATGCATGGAGGATGCCTCCATCTAAGCTACGTATGGAGGCTGCCTCCATCTAAGCTGTGTATGGAGGCTGCCTCCATCTAAGCTATGTATGGAGGCTGCCTCCATCTAAGCTATGTATGGAGGATGCCTCCATCTAAGCTATGTATGGAGGATGCCTCCATCTAAGCTGTGTATGGAGGCTGCCTCCATCTAAGCTACGTATGGAGGCTGCCTCCATCTAAGCTGTGTATGGAGGCTGCCTCCATCTAAGCTATGTATGGAGGCTGCCTCCATCTAAGCTATGTATGGAGGATGCCTCCATCTAAGCAATGTATGGATGCTGCCTCCATCTAAGCTATGTATGGAGGCTGCCTCCATCTAAGCTATGTATGGAGGCTGCCTCTATGAAAGCTATGTATGGAGGCTACCTCCATCAAAGCTATGTATGGAGGCTGCCTCCAGCAAAGCTGTGTATGGATGCTGCCTCCATCTAAGCTATGTATGGAGGCTCCCTCCATGGAAGCTATGTATGGAGGCTGCCTCCATCCAAGCTATGTATGGAGGCTGCCTCCATCCAAGCTATGTATGGAGGCTGCCTCCATCTAAGCAATATATGGAGGCTGCCTCCATCTAAGCTATGTATGGAGGCTGCCTCCATCTAAGCTGTGTATGGAGGCTGCCTCCATCTAAGCTATGTATGGAGGCTGCCTCCATCTAAGCTATGTATGGAGGATGCCTCCATCTAAGCTACGTATGGAGGATGCCTCCATCTAAGCTGTGTATGGAGGCTGCCTCCATCTAAGCTACGTATGGAGGCTGCCTCCATCTAAGCTGTGTATGGAGGCTGCCTCCATCTAAGCTATGTATGGAGGCTGCCTCCATCTAAGCTATGTATGGAGGATGCCTCCATCTAAGCAATGTATGGATGCTGCCTCCATCTAAGCTATGTATGGAGGCTGCCTCCATCTAAGCTATGTATGGAGGGTGCCTCCATCTAAGCTATGTATGGAGGCTGCCTCCATCAAAGCAATGTATGTACCTTCCATACACAGCTATGCATGGAGGATGCCTCCATCTAAGCTACGTATGGAGGATGCCTCCATCTAAGCGACGTATGGAGGCTGCCTCCATCTAAGCTATGTATGGAGGATGCCTCCATCTAAGCAATGTATGGATGCTGCCTCCATCTAAGCTATGTATGGAGGCTGCCTCCATCTAAGCTATGTATGGAGGATGCCTCCATCTAAGCAATGTATGGAGGCTGCCTCCATGTAAGCTACGTATGGATACTGCCTCCATGTAAGCTATGTATGGAGGATGCCTCCATCTAAGCAATGTATGGATGCTGCCTCCATCTAAGCTATGTATGGAGGCTGCCTCCATCTAAGCTATGTATGGAGGATGCCTCCATCTAAGCAATGTATGGAGGCTGCCTCCATGTAAGCTATGTATGGAGGATGCCTCCATCTAAGCTACGTATGGAGGATGCCTCCATCTAAGCAATGTATGGAGGCTGCTCCCATCTAAGCTACGTATGGAGGCTGCCTCCATCAAAGCTATGCATGGAGGCTACCTCCATCAAAGCTATGCATGGAGGCTACCTACATCAAAGCCATGTATGGAGGCTGCCTCCATCAAAGCTATGTATGGAGGCTGCCTCCATCAAAGCTATGTATGGAGGCTACCTCCATCAAAGCTATGTATGGAGGCTACCTCCATCAAAGCTATGTATGGAGGATGCCTCCATCAAAACTATGTATGGAGGATGCCTCCATCAAAGCTATGTATGGAGGCTACCTCCATCAAAGCTATGTATGGAGGCTGCCTCCATCAAAGCTATGTATGGAGGATGCCTCCATCAAAACTATGTATGGAGGATGCCTCCATCAAAGCTATGTATGGAGGCTACCTCCATCAAAGCTATGCATGGAGGCTACCTCCATCAAAGCTATGCATGGAGGCTACCTCCATCAAAGCTATGTATGGAGGCTGCCTCCATCAAAGCTATGTATGGAGGCTGCCTCCATCAAAGCTATGTATGGAGGCTACCTCCATCAAAGCTATGTATGGAGGATGCCTCCATCAAAGCTATGTATGGAGGATGCCTCCATCAAAGCTGTGTATGGAGGCTGCCTCCATCGAAGC
The DNA here is from genome assembly GCF_038502225.1 of Cherax quadricarinatus. Lineage (NCBI taxonomy): Eukaryota > Metazoa > Arthropoda > Malacostraca > Decapoda > Parastacidae > Cherax > Cherax quadricarinatus. Next base: position 51,744,450 of record NC_091308.1, on the reverse strand, counting down.
TATGTATGGAGGCTGCCTCCACGATAGCTATTTATGGAGGCTGTCTTCATCAAAGCTATGTATGGAAGCTACCTCCATCAAAGATATGTATGATGGATGCCTCCGTCTCAGCTATGTACAGAGGATGCCTCCAAAGCTGTGTATGGAGGTTGCCTTTAATAAAGCTAAGTATGGAGGTTGCCTCCATCTAAGCTATGTATGGAGGCTGACTCCATCTAAGCTATGTATGGAGGCTGACTCCATCTAAGCTATGTATGGAGGCTGCCTCCATCTAAGCTATGTATAGAGGCTGACTAGAGGTAAGCTATGTATGGAGGCTGCCTCCCTCAAAGCTATGTATGGAGGCTGCCTCCTCAAAGCTATGTATGGAGGCTGCCTCCATCAAAGCTATGTATGGAGGCTGCCTCCATCAAAGCTATGTATGGAGGCTACCTCCATCAAAGCTATGTATGGAGGCTACCTCCATCAAAGCTATGTATGGAGGCTGCCTCCATCAAAGCTATGTATGGATTCTACCTCCATCAAAGCTATGTATGGAGGCTGCCTCCATCTAAGCTATGTATGGAGGCTACCTCCATCAAAGCTATGTATGGAGGCTACCTCCATCAAAGCTATGTATGGAGGCTGCCTCCATCTAAGCTATGTTTGGAGGCTGCCTCCATGAAAGCTATGTATGGAGGCTACCTCCATCAAAGCTATGTATGGAGGCTGCCTCCATCAAAGCTATGTATGGATTCTACCTCCATCAAAGCTATGTATGGAGGCTGCCTCCATCTAAGCTATGTATGGAGGCTACCTCCATCAAAGCTATGTATAGAGGCTACCTCCATCAAAGCTATGTATGGAGGCTGCCTCCATCTAAGCTATGTTTGGAGGCTGCCTCCATGAAAGCTATGTATGGAGGCTACCTCCATCAAAGCTATCTATGGAGGCTGCCTCCATCAAAGCTATGTATGGATGCTGCCTCCATCTAAGCTATGTATGGAGGCTGCCTCCATGAAAGCTATGTATGGAGGTTGCCTCCATCCAAGCTATGTATGGACGCTGCCTCCATTCAAGCTATGTATGGAGGCTGCCTCCATCTAAGCAATGTATGGAGGCTGCCTCCATCTAAGCTATGTATCGAGGCTGCCTCCATCTAAGCTATGTATGGAGGGTGCCTCCATCTAAGCTATGTATGGAGGCTGCCTCCATATAAGCAATGTATGGAGGCTGACTCCATCTAAGCTATGTATGAAGGCTGCCTCCATCTAAGCAATGTATCGAGGCTGCCTCCATCTAAGCTATGTATGGACGCTGCCTCCATTCAAGCTATGTATGGAGGCTGCCTCCATCTAAGCAATGTATGGAGGCTGCCTCCATCTAAGCTATGTATCGAGGCTGCCTCCATGTAAGCTATGTATGGAGGGTGCCTCCATCTAAGCTATGTATGGAGGCTGCCTCCATATAAGCAATGTATGGAGGCTGCCTCCATCTAAGCTATGTATGGATTCTACCTCCATCAAAGCTATGTATGGAGGCTGCCTCCATCTAAGCTATGTATGGAGGCTACCTCCATCAAAGCTATGTATGGAGGCTACCTCCATCAAAGCTATGTATGGAGGCTGCCTCCATCTAAGCTATGTTTGGAGGCTGCCTCCATGAAAGCTATGTATGGAGGCTACCTCCATCAAAGCTATCTATGGAGGCTGCCTCCATCAAAGCTATGTATGGATGCTGCCTCCATCTAAGCTATGTATGGAGGCTGCCTCCATGAAAGCTATGTATGGAGGCTGCCTCCATCCAAGCTATGTATGGAGGCTGCCTCCATTCAAGCTATGTATGGAGGCTGCCTCCATCTAAGCAATGTATGGAGGCTGCCTCCATCTAAGCTATGTATGGAGGCTACCTCCATCTAAGCTATGTATGAAGGCTGCCTCCATCTAAGCAATGTATGGAGGCTGCCTCCATATAAGCAATGTATGGAGGCTGCCTCCATCTAAGCTATGTATGAAGGCTGCCTCCATCTAAGCAATGTATCGAGGCTGCCTCCATCTAAGCTATGTATGAAGGCTGCCTCCATCTAAGCTATGTATCGAGGCTGCCTCCATCTAAGCTATGTATGGAGGCTACCTCCATCTAAGCTATGTATGAAGGCTGCCTCCATCTAAGCAATGTATGTACCTTCCATACACAGCTATGCATGGAGGATGCCTCCATCTAAGCTACGTATGGAGGATGCCTCCATCTAAGCTACGTATGGAGGATGCCTCCATCTAAGCAATATATGGAGGCTGCCTCCATCTAAGCTGTGTATGGAGGCTGCCTCCATCTAAGCTATGTATGGAGGATGCCTCCATCTAAGCAATGTATGGATGCTGCCTCCATCTAAGCTACGTATGGATGATGCCTCCATCTAAGCTATGTATGGAGGATGCCTCCATTTAAGCATTGTATGAAGGATGCCTCCACCTAAGCTACGTATGGAGGATGCCTCCATCTAAGCTATGTATGGAGGATGCCTCCATCTAAGCAATGTATGGAGGCTGCCTCCATCTAAGCTATGTATGGAGGCTGCCTCCATCTAAGCTATGTATGAAGGATGCCTCCATCTAAGCAATGTATGGATGCTTCCTCCATCTAAGCTATGTATGGAGGCTGCCTCCACCTAAGCTACGTATGGAGGATGCCTCCATCTAAGCAATGTATGGAGGCTGCTCCCATCTAAGCTACGTATGGAGGCTGCCTCCATCTAAGCTATGTATGGAGGCTGCCTCCATGAAAGATATGTATGGAGGCTACCTCCATCAAAGCTATGTATGGAGGCTGCCTCCATCTAAGCTATGTATGGATGCTGCCTCCATCAAAGCTATGTATGGAGGCTGCCTCCATGAAAGCTATGTATGGAGGCTGCCTCCATCCAAGCTATGTATGGAGGCTGCCTCCATCCAAGCTATGTATGGAGGCTGCCTCCATCTAAGCAATGTATGGAGGCTGCCTCCATCTAAGCAATGTATGGAGGCTGCCTCCATCTAAGCTATGTATGGAGGCTGCCTCCATCTAAGCTATGTATGGAGGCTGCCTCCATCTAAGCTATGTATGGAGGCTGCCTCCATCTAAGCTATGTATGGAGGCTGCCTCCATCTAAGCTATGTATGGATGCTGCCTCCATCAAAGCTATGTATGAAGGCTGCCTCCATCAAAGCTATGTATGGAGGCTGCCTCCATCTAAGCTGTGTATGGAGGCTGCCTCCATCTAAGCTATGTATGGAGGATGCCTCCATCTAAGCAATGTATGGATGCTGCCTCCATCTAAGCTGTGTATGGAGGCTGCCTCCATCTAAGCTATGTATGGAGGCTGCCTCCATCTAAGCTATGTATGGAGGCTGCCTCTATCTAAGCTACGTATGGATGATGCCTCCATCTAAGCTATGTATGGAGGCTGCCTCCATCTAAGCTATGTATGGAGGCTGCCTCCACCTAAGCTACGTATGGAGGATGCCTCCATCTAAGCAATGTATGGAGGCTGCTCCCATCTAAGCTACGTATGGAGGCTGCCTCCATCTAAGCTATGTATGGAGGCTGCCTCCATCTAAGCTATGTATGGAGGCTGCCTCCATGAAAGCTATGTATGGAGGCTACCTCCATCAAAGCTATGTATGGAGGCTGCCTCCATCTAAGCTATGTATGGATGCTGCCTCCATCAAAGCTATGTATGGAGGCTGCCTCCATCAAAGCTATGTATGGATGCTGCCTCCATCCAAGCTATGTATGGAGGCTGCCTCCATCCAAGCTATGTATGGAGGCTGCCTCCATCTAAGCAATGTATGGAGGCTGCCTCCATCTTAGCTATGTATGGAGGCTGCCTCCATCTAAGCTATGTATGGAGGCTGCCTCCATCTAAGCTATGTATGGAGGCTGCCTCCATCTAAGCTATGTATGGAGGCTGCCCCATCTAAGCTATGTATGGATGCTGCCTCCATCAAAGCTATGTATGGAGGCTGCCTCCATCTAAGCAATGTATGGAGGCTGCCTCCAACTAAGCTATGTATGGAGGTTGCCTCCATCTAAGCTACGTATGGAGGATGCCTCCATCTAAGCTACGTATGGAGGATGCCTCCATCTTAGCACTATATGGAGGCTGCCTCCATCTAAGCTGTGTATGGAGGCTGCCTCCATCTAAGCTATGTATGGAGGCTGCCTCCATCTAAGCTATGTATGGAGGCTGCCTCCATCTAAGCAATGTATGGATGCTGCCTCCATCTAGGCTATGTATGGAGGCTGCCTCCATCTAAGCTATGTATGGAGGATGCCTCCATCTAAGCAATGTATGGAGGCTGCCTCCGTCTAAGCTACGTATGGATGATGCCTCCATCTAAGCTATGTATGGAGGATGCCTCCATTTAAGCAATGTATGGAGGATGCCTCCATCTAAGCAATATATGGATGCTGCCTCCATCTAAGCTATGTATGGAGGATGCCTCCATTTAAGCAATGTATGGAGGCTCACTCCATCTAAGCTATGTATGGAGGTTGCCTCCATCTAAGCTATGTATGGAGGTTGCCTCCATCTAAGCTATGTATGGAGGCTGACTACATCTAAGCTATGTATGGAGGTTGCCTCCATCTAAGCTATGTATGGAGGTTGCCTCCATTTAAGCAATGTATGGAGGCTGACTCCATCTAAGCTATGTATGGAGGTTGCCTCCATCTAAGCTACGTATGGAGGATGCCTCCATCTAAGCAATGTATGGAGGCTGCCTCCATCTAAGCTATGTATAGAGGCTGCCTCCATCTAAGCAATGTATGGAGGCTGCCTCCACGATAGCTATTTATGGAGGCTGTCTTCATCAAAGCTATGTATGGAAGCTACCTCCATCAAAGATATGTATGACGGATGCCTCCGTCTCAGCTATGTACAGAGGATGCCTCCAAAGCTGTGTATGGAGATTGCCTTTAATAAAGCTAAGTATGGAGGTTGCCTCCATCTAAGCTATGTATGGAGGCTGACTCCATCTAAGCTATGTATGGAGGCTGACTTCATCTAAGCTATGTATGGAGGCTGACTCCATCTAAGCTATGTATGAAGGCTGCCTTCATCTAAGCAATGTATAAAGGCTGACTAGATGTAAGCTACGTATAGAGGCTGACTCCATCTAAGCTATGTTTGGCGACTCCCTCCATCTAAGCTATGTATGAAGGCTGACTCCATCTAAGCTATGTATGGAGGCTGACTCCATCTAAGCTATGTAAGGAGGCTGACTCCATCTACGCTATGTATGGAGGCTGACTCCATTTAAGCTATGTATGGAAGCTGCTTCCATCTAAGCTATGTATGAAGGCTGCCTTCATCTAAGCAATGTATAAAGGCTGACTAGATGTAAGCTACGTATAGAGGCTGACTCCATCTAAGCTATGTTTGGCGACTCCCTCCATCTAAGCTATGTATGAAGGCTGACTCCATCTAAGCTATGTATGGAGGCTGACTCCATCTAAGCTATGTAAGGAGGCTGACTCCATCTACGCTATGTATGGAGGCTGACTCCATTTAAGCTATGTATGGAAGCTGCTTCCATCTAAGCTATGTATGGTTGGTGTGTACTCCAGTGTGGTTCACCTCGGTTAGTCTACTCGTAGCTCTGTACTCCAGTATGGTTCACCTCAGTTAGTCTCCTCGTAGCTCTGTACTCTAGTGTGGTTCACCTCAGTTAGTCTCCTCGTAGCTCTGTACTCTAGTGTGGTTCACCTCAGTTAGTCTACTCGTAGCTCTGTACTCCAGTATGGTTCACCTCAGTTAGTCTCCTCGTAGCTCTGTACTCTAGTGTGGTTCACCTCAGTTAGTCTCCTCGTAGCTCTGTACTCTAGTGTGGTTCACCTCAGTTAGTCTACTCGTAGCTCTGTACTCCAGTGTGGTTCACCTCAGTTAGTCTCCTCGTAGCTCTGTACTCTAGTGTGGTTCACCTCAGTTAGTCTCCTCGTAGCTCTGTACTCTAGTGTGGTTCACCTCAGTTAGTCTCCTCGTAGCTCTGTACTCTAGTGTGGTTCACCTCAGTTAGTCTACTCGTAGCTCTGTACTCCAGTGTGGTTCACCTCAGTTAGTCTCCTCGTAGCTCTGTACTCTAGTGTGGTTCACCTCAGTTAGTCTCCTCGTAGCTCTGTACTCCAGTGTGGTTCACCTCAGTTAGTCTCCTCGTAGCTCTGTACTCTAGTGTGGTTCACCTCAGTTAGTCTCCTCGTAGCTCTGTACTCCAGTGTGGTTCACCTCAGTTAGTCTCCTCGTAGCTCTGTACTCTAGTGTGGTTCACCTCAGTTAGTCTCCTCGTAGCTCTGTACTCTAGTGTGGTTCACCTCAGTTAGTCTCCTCGTAGCTCTGTACTCTAGTGTGGTTCATCCCAGTTAGTCTGTACTCTAGTGTGGTTCACCTCAGTTAGTCTCGTAGCTCTGTACTCTAGTGTGGTTCACCTCAGTTAGTCTCCTCGTAGCTCTGTACTCTAGTGTGGTTCACCTCAGTTAGTCTCCTCGTAGCTCTGTACTCTAGTGTGGTTCACCTCAGTTAGTCTCCTTGTAGCTCTGTACTCTAGTGTGGTTCACCTCAGTTAGTCTGCTCGTAGCTCTGTACTCTAGTGTGGTTCACCTCAGTTAGTCTCCTCGTAGCTCTGTACTCTAGTGTGGTTCACCTCAGTTAGTCTCCTCGTAGCTCTGTACTCTAGTGTGGTTCACCTCAGTTAGTCTCCTTGTAGCTCTGTACTCCAGTGTGGTTCACCTCAGTTAGTCTCCTCGTAGCTCTGTACTCTAGTGTGGTTCACCTCAGTCTCCTCGTAGCTCTGTACTTTAGTGTGGTTCACCTCAGTTAGTCTCCTCGTAGCTCTGTACTCTAGTGTGGTTCACCTCAGTTAGTCTCCTTGTAGCTCTGTACTCTAGTGTGGTTCACCTCAGTTAGTCTCCTCGTAGCTCTGTACTCTAGTGTGGTTCACGTCAGTTAGTCTCCTCGTAGCTCTGTACTCCAGTGTGGTTCACCTCAGTTAGTCTCCTCGTAGCTCTGTACTCTAGTGTGGTTCACCTCAGTTAGTCTCCTCGTAGCTCTGTACTCCAGTGTGGTTCACCTCAGTCTCCTCGTAGCTCTGTACTCTAGTGTGGTTCACCTCAGTTAGTCTCCTCGTAGCTCTGTACTCCAGTGTGGTTCACCTCAGTTAGTCTCCTCGTAGCTCTGTACTCCAGTGTGGTTCATCTCAGTTAGTCTCCTCGTAGCTCTGTACTCTAGTGTGGTTCACCTCAGTTAGTCTCCTCGTAGCTCTGTACTCTAGTGTGGTTCACCTCAGTTAGTCTACTCGTAGCTCTGTACTCCAGTGTGGTTCACCTCAGTTAGTCTCCTCGTAGCTCTGTACTCTAGTGTGGTTCACCTCAGTTAGTCTCCTCGTAGCTCTGTACTCCAGTGTGGTTCACCTCAGTTAGTCTCCTCGTAGCTCTGTACTCTAGTGTGGTTCACCTCAGTTAGTCTCCTCGTAGCTCTGTACTCCAGTGTGGTTCACCTCAGTTAGTCTCCTCGTAGGTCTGTACTCTAGTGTGGTTCATCTCAGTTAGTCTTCTCGTAGCTCTGTACTCTAGTGTGGTTCACCTCAGTTAGTCTCCTCGTAGCTCTGTACTCTAGTGTGGTTCACCTCAGTTAGTCTCCTCGTAGCTCTGTACTCTAGTGTGGTTCACCTCAGTTAGTCTCCTCGTAGCTCTGTACTCTAGTGTGGTTCACCTCAGTTAGTCTCCTTGTAGCTCTGTACTCTAGTGTGGTTCACCTCAGTTAGTCTGCTCGTAGCTCTGTACTCTAGTGTGGTTCACCTCAGTTAGTCTCCTCGTAGCTCTGTACTCTAGTGTGGTTCACCTCAGTTAGTCTCCTTGTAGCTCTGTACTCTAGTGTGGTTCACCTCAGTTAGTCTGCTCGTAGCTCTGTACTCTAGTGTGGTTCACGTCAGTTAGTCTCCTCGTAGCTCTGTACTCCAGTGTGGTTCACCTCAGTTAGTCTCCTCGTAGCTCTGTACTCTAGTGTGGTTCACCTCAGTTAGTCTCCTCGTAGCTCTGTACTCCAGTGTGGTTCACCTCAGTCAGTCTCCTCGTAGCTCTGTACTCTAGTGTGGTTCACCTCAGTTAGTCTCCTCGTAGCTCTGTACTCCAGTGTGGTTCACCTCAGTTAGTCTCCTCGTAGCTCTGTACTCCAGTGTGGTTCATCTCAGTTAGTCTCCTCGTAGCTCTGTACTCTAGTGTGGTTCACCTCAGTTAGTCTCCTCGTAGCTCTGTACTCCAGTGTGGTTCATCTCAGTTAGTCTCCTCGTAGCTCTGTACTCTAGTGTGGTTCACCTCAGTTAGTCTCCTCGTAGCTCTGTACTCCAGTGTTGTTCACGTCAGTTAGTCTCCTCGTAGCTCTGTACTCTAGTGTGGTTCACCTCAGTTAGTCTCCTCGTAGCTCTGTACTCTAGTGTGGTTCACCTCAGTCAGTCTCCTCGTAGCTCTGTACTCCAGTGTGGTTCACCTCAGTTAGTCTCCTCGTAGCTCTGTACTCTAGTGTGGTTCACCTCAGTTAGTCTCCTCGTAGCTCTGTACTCTAGTGTGGTTCACCTCAGTTAGTCTCCTCGTAGCTCTGTACTCTAGTGTGGTTCACCTCAGTTAGTCTGCTCGTAGCTCTGTACTCCAGTGTGGTTCACCTCAGTTAGTCTCCTCGTAGCTCTGTACTCTAGTGTGGTTCATCTCAGTTAGTCTCCTCGTAGCTCTGTACTCTAGTGTGGTTCACCTCAGTCAGTCTCCTCGTAGCTCTGTACTCTAGTGTGGTTCACCTCAGTCTCCTCGTAGCTCTGTACTCTAGTGTGGTTCACCTCAGTCTCCTCGTAGCTCTGTACTCTAGTGTGGTTCACCTCAGTTAGTCTCCTCGTAGCTCTGTACTCTAGTGTGGTTCACCTCAGTTAGTCTACTCGTAGCTCTGTACTCTAGTGTGGTTCACCTCAGTTAGTCTCCTCGTAGCTCTGTACTCTAGTGTGGTTCACCTCAGTTAGTCTACTCGTAGCTGTTATACTTTACTTCACTGTTGAAGTCTTGCTGGTGACATCATGACACTAGTGATGCACCACCACTCACTGTCGACGTCTTGTACTTGATCGTACCTACTCTCGGTGCTGTGTATTAACTTTTTCTCCACCAGCGCTTCGTCCAAGTCATTCCACTTCTCAGTCACGGAGAATATAGAAATATTTTCTTATATTTCTATGATTCATCAGTTTCTTCAGCTTCCACCCCGTGGCCTGGTGGCTGAAGCTCTGGCTTCACACGGCGAGATGCTGGGTTTGATTCCCGGCGAGGGTAGAAACATTGGACGTGTTTCTTTACACTGGTTGTCTATGTTCACCCATCAGTAAAATGGGTATCTGGGTGTTAGTGGACTGGTGTGGGTCGCATCCTGGGACAAAACTGACCTAATTTACTCGAAATGCTCAGCATAACAAGCGGCTTTCCATATAGTCGTATGTCATTGATGTCAGTTAGGCCTGTATACCTTGTACATGTACTTGTAGAAATATATTATTATTGTTATTATTATTATTTATTGTTATTATTATGATTAGCTGTCCGCGCATTCCTCGGTGATCCTGGCCCTCCTAATTCACCCTCTTTTTCACATTGTTATATTTACATATTTGCAGCTTCTCCTCTTACGCTTTGTCAGGTCTGCCTTTCATGCCAGAAATATACGACCTTGCATTTATGTTGGTTGATTTAGTGAAGGCAGTTGCTTGACCAGGTCCCTAGTCTGTTTACATCCTCGGAGTTTAGCATTGCCCTTCCCTGTTCGTATGCTTCTCATTAGTTTTACACAGGAGTCGCCTCCTTCTGGCAGGTCTTTTACATATATTAGAAACAGTAGTGGACCTACAGTATCATTGAACATAATTAATGGTTGTAATTATAACGATGGATGGACTGGTAAGCCAGCGGAAGGCCTCGGTTAGATGACCAAAAACTGCAGCTGAACCTCGCTCTCACCCATTCTGATGTCTCATCCCTTATTGTTAAACCTTGTGTCATTGAGGTATTCCTTGACCTAGTGGAGCACTCAGCCTTTTAACCCCGCTTGTTCTTTTAATTTCTGGACTAACCTTTGGTGTGGTACTGTTTTAAATGGTTTTTTACAATCAAAGAAAATGCAATTCACCCAACTTCTGTGTGTTTTTTTTTTATTATATCTCAGTGACTGCACTGTAGAACATCAGACAGTTTGGAAGTCTGGATTTTCCATCCCAATATCTATGCTAATTTTCTGTAAGTTATCTCTGTATTTTAATATCCTGTTTCTTACTGTACTGTTTTCTCCAGGAAGTATAAATGTTAATGATGGGAGGAACTTGTTGTTTAAAAGTCACCTAACTTCCCCAGTCTTCTAATAACATGTTCATTTTTCCACTATAATCTACCTTGCCCATAATTATTATGGCATTTGCTTTGTCTGCTTTCGTAAGGTGAAGTCCAGGATCTTTCCTTAATTCACGGTATAACTTAACAAATCTTTGAGGACAATTGTGTTGGAGATGTTTGAGTGAAGAACAATGGAAAAGTGAATATGTTATTGGAAGATAATGGTACTTGCCCCTTAATGCCTCTCTTGCCCTATTTTTATATATGGAAACTATATTAATTATTGGTTGAATATTTTTACTACTGTGTGAGACATTAGTTGTGTCAGCAACGTTAGACTAGATATATTACCTGGTCCCACTGTTATTATTATTATTGTTATTATTATCAAAGGGGAGCACTAAACCCGTAGGATTATGTAGCGCCTGTGAGGGGGATGTGGAAGGTATTCAGGCTTAATTCAGGGAACTGGAGCACAGATCCAATTCCCTAGATCAAGAGCCCTTCACCAGCAGCCTGGTCCCACCGCTTTTGTGGCATCAAGTTCATTTTGTTGTTCCATCATTTATTTTGCTGTTCTGATACTTTCTAACACTTTTTGATCTGCTCTGAAAACTTTGCATTCTGCTAACTCACCATTTTCTTCTTTATTCTTCAATTTTTCAGTGAGTTCTTTGCATAGTTCTGTGTGATTGTCCATCAGCGTCACATCATCCTTTCTCAGCTTTATTGTTTGCTCCTTTATAGTTGTCTTGTTTCTTGTATAGCTCAATATAGAGTAACTTGGGATCTGTTTTACTTTTAGTGTTGTCATTTACAAAATGATTTAAGCGTCTATTATTCTTGTGTATTCATTCCTCTTGATTTTTTGCCAGTTTTTATTCTTTTATGTTGTGGTTCGCTATGTATTTCTTGCAGGTGCTCTTGCTACTCCACTTGGCTTCTCTTCATTCCTCATTCAACTATGGCCTTCTCAATTTCTTGTTTATTTTCTTTTGTACGAATTTTTTCTTTGCCTCTTGGTACCTTGTCTCTTTTACCTCCATCCTTTCTTGTACGTCTTTGTCCGTCACTTCTCTTATCCTTTGCACCTCATAGTTTTTCGTTCCATGATAAACTCCCTTTTCTATAGTCTCATGTTTCTTCTGTTTCCTTTCTCATTGCAACTACCATCAGCTATTTAAAACATAGTACGACATGATCCGTGGCACTGTCGTCGAACTAGCAGGCGTCTATTTTGATCATGTATAGCTTTGTTGTAGAGTTTAGCTTTACTCTCTCTGCGACTCTCTCCAACATGTATAGCTTTGTTGTAGAGTTTAGCTTTACTCTCTCTGCGACTCTCTCCAACATGTATAACTTTGTTGTAGAGTTTAGCTTTACTCTCTCTGCGACTCTCTCCAACATGTATAGCTTTGTTGTAGAGTTTAGCTTTACTCTCTCTGCGACTCTCTCCAACATGTATAGCTTTGTTGTAGAGTTTAGCTTTACTCTCTCTGCGACTCTCTCCAACATGTATAACTTTGTTGTAGAGTTTAGCTTTACTCTCTCTGCGACTCTCTCCAACATGTATAGCTTTGTTGTAGAGTTTAGCTTTACTCTCTCTGCGACTCTCTCCAACATGTATAGCTTTGTTGTAGAGTTTAGCTTTACTCTCTCTGCGACTCTCTCCAACATGTGAATCAAATCTTTCTTTCCAGACATTACAGTACCTGCTGTATAATCCCTGAACTTCCATTTCCCTCAAGTCTCCAGTGGTTTCTGGCCGCCATTGCTACTCCTCTGTTATTTCTTTCTTTTGGTCGCTCTCTGGTAATATCACATATGTTGTTATTCACGAAAGATTCTTCTCTGTGATACTTATTATGTCAAGGTTTTCCTTTGCTACTCTTTCATGACTTCACATTTCTTGGTGACTCCATCTACATTCACTTACCACACTCTGATTCTTCTTTTACTGTTTTCAGGGCAAGTTGCTTTCTCCTTTCTTCTGGAGATACTGGATAAAGATTCTGTGTGAAGTGTTGGGACATTTCCTGGAGTATTTTCCCTCTAACCACTTCCGAGATAGGCAGCCTCTTCCCCGTTCCATTCCTATGTTGATTCCTTCTAATTTCTCACGTCTTCCATTCTTTCCTCCTCCTCTTCCTGTCTTCCCTGACATTAACTATGTCGAATTTGTGGTACCCTCAGATTCGATTTTCTTGCCACTGTGAAGTTTCTTGTTGTAAATCCAGATGTACTCCAGTTAGCCCTTTTAGGGCCTAGTTCCTAGGTCTCTTGGATATTTATATGTTCTTGCGCTACTCTCCACAGGATGGATATAAGGTGCACAATATAGTGTGGAGAGTTAGAGGTATTGGGAAGATGGAGGGAATATTTTGAGGAATTGTTAAATGTTGATGAAGATAGGGAAGCTGTGATTTCGTGTATAGGGCAAGGAGGAACAACATCTTGTAGGAGTGAGGAAGAGCCAGTTGTGAGTGTGGGGGAAGTTCAAGAGGCAGTAGGTAAAATGAAAGGGGGTAAGGCAGCCGGGATTGATGGGATAAAGATAGAAATGTTAAAAGCAGGTGGGGATATAGTTTTGGAGTGGTTGGTGCAATTATTTAATAAATGTATGGAAGAGGGTAAGGTACCTAGGGATTGGCAGAGAGCATGTATAGTTCCTTTGTATAAAGGCAAAGGGGATAAAAGAGAGTGTACCTGGCAAAGTGTATGGTAAAGTTATTATTGAAAGAATTAAGAGTAAGACGGAGAATAGGATAGCAGATGAACAAGGAGGCTTTAGGAAAGGTAGGGGGTGTGTGGACCAGGTGTTTACAGGGAAACATATAAGTGAACAGTATTTAGATAAGGCTAAAGAGGTCTTTGTGGCATTTATGGATTTGGAAAAGGCGTATGACAGGGTGGATAGGGGGACAATCTGGCAGATGTTGCAGGTGTATGGTGTAGGAGGTAGGTTACTGAAAGCAGTGAAGAGTTTTTACGAGGATAGTGAGGCTCAAGTTAGAGTATGTAGGAAAGAGGGAAATTATTTCCCAGTAAAAGTAGGCCTTAGACAAGGATGTGTGATGTCACCGTGGTTGTTTAATATATTTATAGATGGGGTTGTAAGAGAAGTAAATGCGAGGGTCTTGGCAAGAGGCGTGGAGTTAAAAGATAAAGAATCACACATAAAGTGGGAGTTGTCACAGTTGCTCTTTGCTGATGACACTGTGCTCTTGGGAGATTCTGAAGAGAAGTTGCAGAGATTGGTGGATGAATTTGGTAGGGTGTGCAAAAGAAGAAAATTGAAAGTGAATACAGGAAAGAGTAAGGTTATGAGGATAACAAAAAGATTAGTTGATGAAAGATTGGATATCAGATTGGAGGGAGAGAGTATGGAGGAGGTGAATGTATTCAGATATTTGGGAGTGGACGTGTCAGCGGATGGGTCTATGAAAGATGAGGTGAATCATAGAATTGATGAGGGGAAAAGGGTGAGTGGTGCACTTAGGAGTCTCTGGAGACAAAGAACTTTGTCCTTGGAGGCAAAGAGAGGAATGTATGAGAGTATAGTTTTACCAACGCTCTTATATGGGTGTGAAGCGTGGGTGATGAATGTTGCAGCAAGGAGAAGGCTGGAGGCAGTGGAGATGTCATGTCTGAGGGCAATGTGTGGTGTGAATATAATGCAGAGAATTCGTAGTTTGGAAGTTAGGAGGAGGTGCGGGATTACCAAAACTGTTGTCCAGAGGGCTGAGGAAGGGTTGAGGTGGTTCGGACATGTGGAGAGAATGGAGCGAAACAGAATAACTTCAAGAGTGTATCAGTCTGTAGTGGAAGGAAGGCGGGGTAGGGGTGGGCCTAGGAAAGGTTGGAGGGAGGGGGTAAAGGAGGTTTTGTGTGCGAGGGGCTTGGACTTCCAGCAGGCATGCGTAAGCGTGTTTGATAGGAGTGAATGGAAACAAATGGTTTTTAATACTTGACGTGCTGTTGGAGTGTGAGCAAAGTTACATTTATGAAGGGGTTCAGGGAAACCGGCAGGCCGGACTTGAGTCCTGGAGATGGGAAGTACAGTGCCTGCACTCTGAAGGAGGGGTGTTAATGTTGCAGTTTAAAAACTGTAGTGTAAAGCACCCTTCTGGCAAGACAGTGATGGAGTGAATGATGGTGAAAGTTTTTCTTTTTCGGGCCACCCTCCCTTGGTGGGAATCGGCCAGTGTGATAATAAAATAATATAATGTGCACAATATAGGGTGCACAATATAGTGTGCACAATATAGTGTGCACAATATAGGGTGCACAATATAGGGTGCACAATATAGTGTGCACAATATAGTGTGCACAATATAGGGTGCACAATATAGGGTGCACAATATAGTGTGCACAATATAGAGTGCACAATATAGGGTGCACTATAGTGTGCACAATATAGGGTGCACAATATAGTGTGCACAATATAGGGTGCACAATATAGTGTGCACAATATAGGGTGCACAATATAGGGTGCACAATATAGGGTGCACAATATAGGGTGCACAATATAGTGTGCACAATATAGGGTGCACAATATAGTGTGCACAATATAGTGTGCACAGTATAGGGTGCACAATATAGGGTGCACAATATAGGGTGCACAATATAGTGTGCACAGTATAGGGTGCACAATATAGGGTGCACAATATAGGGTGCACAATATAGTGTGCACAATATAGGGTGCACAATATAGTGTGCACAATATAGTGTGCACAGTATATGGTGCACAATATAGGGTGCACAATATAGGGTGCACAATATAGTGTGCACAATATAGTGTGCACAGTATAGGGTGCACAATATAGGGTGCACAATATAGTGTGCACAATATAGGGTGCACAATATAGGGTGCACAATATAGGGTGCACAATATAGTGTGCACAATATAGTGTGCACAGTATAGGGTGCACAATATAGTGTGCACAATATAGTGTGCACAGTATAGGGTGCACAGTATAGGGTGCACAATATAGGGTGCACAATATAGGGTGCACAATATAGGGTGCACAATATAGTGTGCACAATATAGTGTGCACAGTATAGGGTGCACAGTATAGGGTGCACAGTATAGGGTGCACAATATAGGGTGCACAATATAGTGTGCACAATATAGTGTGCACAGTATAGGGTGCACAATATAGGGTGCACAGTATAGGGTGCACAATATAGGGTGCACAATATAGGGTGCACAGTATAGGGTGCACAATATAGGGTGCACAATATAGGGTGCACAATATAGTGTGCACAGTATAGGGTGCACAATATAGGGTGCACAATATAGGGTGCACAATATAGTGTGCACAGTATAGGGTGCACAATATAGGGTGCACAATATAGGGTGCACAATATAGGGTGCACAATATAGTGTGCACAATATAGTGTGCACAGTATAGGGTGCACAATATAGGGTGCACAATATAGGGTGCACAATATAGGGTGCACAGTATAGGGTGCACAATATAGGGTGCACAATATAGGGTGCACAATAAAGTATCTGCTTCTGCGGCAAAATCTAATCATAGTTTTGGTTTCATAAACAGCGACCTTGTCTTTCCTTCTGAATATATTCAAGCTTACTTGCAGCTCCTATTTCCTCCATCTGTCTTCAGTTTTTTTTTTTTTTGTTCCATCATTTGGCTTCTTATGTTGCTCTCAGGTTATCTTACTTCGTTCAGTCTAGTAAACTTGAGAGCTTTGTCTCACGTTCTTCTCTTCCCGTCCCATCAAAATTTCCCTTTCTATCTTAATTTCTCATATGTTCTTGTTCCTCGCACTCTGCTGGACGTACCTTGGCTGCTTTTCTCCTTAACTTTCACGATTTGTGTCTTTCTCTATCTCTGATCTATCTCCAGGTGATTGATGCTTTAGCTTCCCTTTTACCTTATTTTCAAGGTAATTCACTCTCTTGCATTTACCTTATTTGCTTTAATTTGATGCATCAGTTTTATTTCTCTTTTGCCTCCTCATTAAACTTGATAAATTTCTCCATAAAACTTTCTATCTCATCACTTGTTCTTTTCTCGACGTGTTGCAGCACTGTTGGCCAGACCTCACTGGTAAGTTCTTCGATCACATCTTATAACTCTTTCAGGTGATCAAACCTACGATCATACTTCCTCCTAGTAGTCATTCCCTTTTTCTTCGCCGATCCTTTACCCTCCCCAGCTGTGCTCTACACCCTTCACCCTCCCCAGCTGTGCTCTACACCCTTCACCCTCCCCAGCTGTGCTCTACACCCTTCACCCTCCCCAGCTGTGCTCTACACCCTTCACCCTCCCCAGCTGTGCTCTACACCCTTCATCCTCCCCAGCTGTGCTCTACACCCTTCACTCTCCCCAGCTGTGCTCTACACCCTTCACCCTCCCCAGCTGTGCTCTACACCCTTCACCCTCCCCAGCTGTGCTCTACACCCTTCACTCTCCCCAGCTGTGCTCTACACCCTTCACCCTCCCCAGCTGTGCTCTACACCCTTCACCCTCCCCAGCTGTGCTCTACACCCTTCACCCTCCCCAGCTGTGCTTTACACCCTTCACTCTCCCCAGCTGTGCTCTACACCCTTCACCCTCCCCAGCTGTGCTCTACACCCTTCACCCTCCCCAGCTGTGCTCTACACCCTTCACCCTCCCCAGCTGTGCTCTACACCCTTCACCCTCCCCAGCTGTGCTCTACACCCTTCACCCTCCCCAGCTGTGCTCTACACCCTTCACCCTCCTCAGCTGTGCTCTACACCCTTCACCCTCCCCAGCTGTGCTCTACACCCTTCACCCTCCCCAGCTGTGCTCTACACCCTTCACCCTCCCAAGCTGTGCTCTACACCCTTCACTCTCCCCAGCTGTGCTCTACACCCTTCACCCTCCCCAGCTGTGCTCTACACCCTTCACCCTCCCCAGCTGTGCTCTACACCCTTCACCCTAACCAGATGTGCTTTACACCCTTCACCCTCCCCAGCTGTGCTCTACACCCTTCACTCTCCCCAGCTGTGCTTTACACCCTTCACTCTCACCAGATGTGCTCTACACCCTTCACTCTCCCCAGCTGTGCTCTACACCCTTCACCCTCCCCAGCTGTGCTCTACACCCTTCACCCTCCCCAGCTGTGCTCTACACCCTTCACTCTCCCCAGCTGTGCTCTACACCCTTCACCCTCCCCAGCTGTGCTCTACACCCTTCACCCTCCCCAGCTGTGCTCTACACCCTTCACTCTCCCCAGCTGTGCTCTACACCCTTCACCCTCCCCAGCTGTGCTCTACACCCTTCACCCTCCCCAGCTGTGCTCTACACCCTTCACCCTCCCCAGCTGTGCTCTACACCCTTCACCCTCCCCAGCTGTGCTCTACACCCTTCACCCTCCCCAGCTGTGCTCTACACCCTTCACCCTAACCCCAGCTGTGCTCTACACCCTTCCCCCCCCCCAGCGGTGCTCTACACCCTTCACCCTCCCCAGCTGTGCTCTACACCCTTCACCCTCCCCAGCTGTGCTCTACACCCTTCACCCTCCCCAGCTGTGCTCTACACCCTTCACCCTCCCCAGCTGTGCTCTACACCCTTCACCCTCCCCAGCTGTGCTCTACACCCTTCACCCTCCCCAGCTGTGCTCTACACCCTTCACCCTCCCCAGCTGTGCTCTACACCCTTCACCCTCCCCAGCTGTGCTCTACACCCTTCACCCTCCCCAGCTGTGCTCTACACCCTTCACCCTCCCCAGCTGTGCTCTACACCCTTCACCCTCCCCAGCTGTGCTCTACACCCTTCACCCTAACCAGCTGTGCTTTACACCCTTCACCCTCCCCAGCTGTGCTCTACACCCTTCACCCTCCCCAGTTGTGCTCTACACCCTTCACCCTAACCAGCTGTGCTCTACACCCTTCACCCTCCCCAGCTGTACTCTACACCCTTCACCCTCCCCAGCTGTGCTCTACACCCTTTACCCTCCCCAGCTGTGCTCTACACCCTTCACCCTCCCCAGCTGTGCTCTACACCCTTCACCCTCCCCAGCTGTGCTCTACACCCTTCACTCTCCCCAGCTGTGCTCTACACCCTTCACCCTCCCCAGCTGTGCTCTACACCCTTCACCCTCCCCAGCTGTGCTCTACAACCTTCACCCTCCCCAGCTGTGCTCTACACCTTTTACCCTCCCCAGCTGTGCTGTACACCCTTCACTCTCACCAGCTGTGCTCTACACCTTTTACCCTCCCCAGCTGTGCTCTACACCCTTCACTCTCCCCAGCTGCGCTCTACACCCTTCACTCTCCCCAGCTGTGCTCTACACCTTTCACCCTCCCCAGCTGGGCTCTACACCCTTCACCCTCCCCAGCTGTGATCTACACCCTTCACCCTCCTCAGCTGTGCTCTACACCCTTCACCCTCCCCAGCTGTGCTCTACACCCTTCACCCTCCCAAGCTGTGCTCTACACAATTCACCCTACCCAGCTGTGCTCCACACCCTTCACCCTCCCCAGCTGTGCTCTACACACTTCACCCTCCCCAGCTGTGTTCTACACCCTTCACCCTCCCCAGCTGTGCTCTACACCCTTCACCCTCTCCAGCTGTGCTCTACACCCTTCACCCTCCCCAGCTGTGCTCTACATCTTTCACTCTCCCCAGCTGTGCTCTACACCTTTCACCCTCCCCAGCTGTGCTCTACACCCTTCACCCTCCCCAGCTGTGCTCTACACCCTTCACCCTCTCCAGCTGTGCTCTACACCCTTCACCCTCCCCAGCTGTGCTCTACACCTTTCACCCTCCCCAGCTGTGCTATACACCCTTCACCCTCCCCGGTTGTGCTCTACACCCTTCACTCTCCACAGCTGTGCTCTACACCCTTCACTCTTCCCAGCTGTGCTCTACACCCTTCACCCTCCCCAGCTGTGTTCTACACCATTCACTCTCCCCAGCTGTGCTCTACACACTTCACTCTCCCCAGCTGTGCTCTACACCCTTCAATCTCCCAGCTGTGCTCTACACCCTTCAATCTCCCCAGCTGTGCTCTACACCCTTCACTCTCCCCAGCTGTGCTCTACACCCTTCACTCTCCCCAGCTGTGCTCTACACCCTTCACCCTCCCCAGCTGTGCTCTACACCCTTCAATCTCCCCAGTTGTGCTCTACACCCTTCACTCTCCCCAGCTGTGCTCTACACCCTTCACTCTCCCCAGCTGTGCTCTACACCTTTTACCCTCCCCAGCTGTGGTCTACACCCTTCACTCTCCCCAGCTGTGCTCTACACCCTTCACTCTCCCCAGCTGTGCTCTACACCTTTCACACTCCCCAGCTGGGCTCTACACCCTTCACCCTCCCCAGCTGTGATCTACACCCTTCACTCTCCCCAGCTGTGCTCTACACCCTTCACTCTCCCCAGCTGTGCTCTACACCCTTCACTCTCCCCAGCTGTGCGCTACACCCTTCACCCTCCCCAGCTGTGCTCTACACCCTTCACTCTCCCCAGCTGTGCTCTACACCCTTCACTCTCCCCAGCTGTGCTCTACACCCTTCACTCTCCCCAGCTGTGCTCTACACCCTTCACTCTCCCCAGCTGTGCTCTACACCCTTCACCTTCTCCAGCTGTGCTCTACACCCTTCACTCTCCCCAGCTGTGCTCTACACCCTTCACCCTCCCCAGCTGTGCTCTACACCCTTCACTCTCCCCAGCTGTGCTCTACATCCTTCACCCTCCCCAGCTGTGCTCTACACCCTTCACCCTCCCCAGCTGTGCTTTACACCCTTCACCCTCCCCAGCTGTGCTCTACACCCTTAACCCTCCCCAGCTGTGCTCTACACGCTTCACCCTCCCCAGCTGTGCTCTACACCTTTCACCCTCCCCAGTTGTGCTCTACGCCTTTCACTCTCCCCAGCTGTGCTCTACACCCTTCACTCTCCCCAGCTGTGCTCTACACCCTTCACCCTTCCCAGCTGTGCTCTACACCCTTCACCCTCCCCAGCTGTGCTCTACACCCTTCACCCTCCCCAGCTGTGCTCTACACCCTTCACAGCTGTGCTCTACACCCTTCACCCTCCCCAGCTGTGCTCTACACCCTTCACCCTCCCCAGCTGTGCTTTACACCCTTCACCCTCCCCAGCTGTGCTTTACACCCTTCACCCTCCCCAGCTGTGCTCTACACCCTTCACCCTCCCCAGCTGTGCTCTACACCCTTCACCCTCCCCAGCTGTGCTCTACACCTTTCAGCTGTGCTCTACCCCAGCTGTGCTCTACGCCCTTCACTCTCCCCAGCTGTGTTCTACACCCTTCACTCTGCCCAGCTGTGCTCTACACCCTTCACCCTTCCCAGCTGTGCTCTACACCCTTCACTCTCCCCAGCTGTGCTCTACACCCTTCACTCTCCCCAGCTGTGCTCTACACCCTTCACTCTCCCCAGCTGTGCTCTACACCCTTCACTCTCCCCAGCTGTGCTCTACACCCTTCACTCTCCCCAGCTGTGCGCTACACCCTTCACCCTCCCCAGCTGTGCTCTACACCCTTCACTCTCCCCAGCTGTGCTCTACACCCTTCACTCTCCCCAGCTGTGCTCTACACCCTTCACTCTCCCCAGCTGTGCGCTACACCCTTCACCCTCCCCAGCTGTGCTCTACACCCTTCACTCTCCCCAGCTGTGCTCTACACCCTTCACTCTCCCCAGCTGTGCTCTACACCCTTCACTCTCCCCAGCTGTGCTCTACACCCTTCACTCTCCCCAGCTGTGCTCTACACCCTTCACCCTCCCCAGCTGTGCTCTACACCCTTCACTCTCCCCAGCTGTGCTCTACATCCTTCACCCTCCCCAGCTGTGCTCTACACCCTTCACCCTCCCCAGCTGTGCTTTACACCCTTCACCCTCCCCAGCTGTGCTCTACACCCTTAACCCTCCCCAGCTGTGCTCTACACGCTTCACCCTCCCCAGCTGTGCTCTACACCTTTCACCCTCCCCAGTTGTGCTCTACGCCTTTCACTCTCCCCAGCTGTGCTCTACACCCTTCACTCTCCCCAGCTGTGCTCTACACCCTTCACCCTTCCCAGCTGTGCTCTACACCCTTCACCCTCCCCAGCTGTGCTCTACACCCTTCACCCTCCCCAGCTGTGCTCTACACCCTTCACAGCTGTGCTCTACACCCTTCACCCTCCCCAGCTGTGCTCTACACCCTTCACCCTCCCCAGCTGTGCTTTACACCCTTCACCCTCCCCAGCTGTGCTTTACACCCTTCACCCTCCCCAGCTGTGCTCTACACCCTTCACCCTCCCCAGCTGTGCTCTACACCCTTCACCCTCCCCAGCTGTGCTCTACACCCTTCACCCTCCCCAGCTGTGCTCTACACCTTTCACCCTCCCCAGCTGTGCTCTACGCCCTTCACTCTCCCCAGCTGTGTTCTACACCCTTCACTCTGCCCAGCTGTGCTCTACACCCTTCACCCTTCCCAGCTGTGCTCTACACCCTTCACTCTCCCCAGCTGTGCTCTACACCCTTCACTCTCCCCAGCTGTGCTCTACACCCTTCACTCTCCCCAGCTGTGCTCTACACCCTTCACCCTACCCAGCTGTGCTCTACACCCTTCACCTTCTCCAGCTGTGCTCTACACCCTTCACTCTCCCCAGCTGTGCTCTACACCCTTCAATCTCCCCAGCTGTGCTCTACACCCTTCACTCTCCCCAGCTGTGCTCTACACCCTTCGCCCTCCCCAGCTGTGCTTTACACCCTTCACCCTCCCCAGCTGTGCTGTACACCCTTCACCCTCCCCAGCTGTGCTCTACACCCTTCACCCTCCCCAGCTGTGCTCTACACCTTTCACCCTCCCCAGCTGTGTTCTACGCCCTTCACTCTCCCCAGCTGTGTTCTACACCCTTCACTCTGCCCAGCTGTGCTCTACACCCTTCACCCTTCCCTGGTGTGCTCTACACCCTTCACTCTCCCCAGCTGTGCTCTACACCCTTCACCCTCCCCAGCTGTGCTCTACACCCTTCACCCTCCCCAGCTGTGCTCTACACCCTTCACCCTCCCCAGCTGTGCTCTACACCCTTCACCCTCCCCAGCTGTGCTCTACACCCTTCACCCTCCCCAGCTGTGCTCTACACCTTTCACCCTCCCTAGCTGTGTTCTACACCTTTCACCCTCCCTAGCTGTGCTCTACACCCTTCACCCTCCCCAGCTGTGCTCTACACCCTTCACCCTCCCCAGCTGTGCTTTACACCTTTCACCCTCCCCAGCTGTGCTCTACACTCTTCACAATCCCCAGCTGTGTTCTACACCTTTCACCCTCCCCAGCTGTGCTCTACACCCTTCACCCTCCCCAGCTGTGCTCTACACCTTTCACCTTCCCCAGCTGTGGTCTACACCCTTCACCCTCCCCAGCTGTGCTCTACACCTTTCACCCTCCCCAGCTGTGCTCTACACCCTTCACCCTCCCCAGCTGTACTCTACACCTTTCACCCTCCCCATGTGTGCTCTACACCTTTTACCCTCCCCAGCTGTGCTCTACACCCTTCACCCTCCCCAGCTGTGCTCTACACCTTTCACCCTCCCCAGCTGTGCTCTACACCCTTCACCCTCCCCAGCTGTGCTCTACACCCTTCACCCTCCCCAGCTGTGCTCTACACCCTTCACCCTCCCCAGCTGTGCTCTACACCCTTCACCCTCCCCAGCTGTGCTCTACACCCTTCAACCTCCCCAGCTGTGCTCTACACCCTTCACCCTCCCCAGCTTTGCTCTACACCTTTCACCCTCCCCAGCTTTGCTCTACACCTTTCACCCTCCCCAGCTGTGCTCTACACCCTTCACCCTCCCCAGCTGTGCTCTACACCCTTCATCCTCCCCAGCTGTGCTCTACACACTTCACCCTCCCCAGCTTTGCTCTACACCTTTCACCCTCCCCAGCTGTGCTCTACACCCTTCACCCTCGCCAGCTTTGCTCTACACCTTTCACCCTCCCCAGCTTTGCTCTACACCTTTCACCCTCCCCAGCTGTGCTCTACACCCTTCACCCTCCCCAGCTGTGCTCTACACCCTTCATCCTCCCCAGCTGTGCTCTACACCCTTCACCCTCCCCAGCTTTGCTCTACACCTTTCACCCTCCCCAGCTTTGCTCTACACCTTTCACCCTCCCCAGCTGTGCTCTACACCCTTCACCCTCCCCAGTTGTGCTCTACACCCTTCATCCTCCCCAGCTGTGCTCTACACCCTTCACCCTCCCCAGCTGTGCTCTACACCCTTCATCCTCCCCAGCTGTGCTCTACACCCTTCACCCTCCCCAGCTTTGCTCTACACCTTTCACCCTCCCCAGCTTTGCTCTACACCCTTCACCCTCCCCAGCTTTGCTCTACACCTTTCACCCTCCCCAGCTGTGCTCTACACCCTTCACCCTCCCCAGCTGTGCTCTACACCCTTCATCCTCCCCAGCTGTGCTCTACACCCTTCACCCTCCCCAGCTGTGCTCTACACCCTTCATCCTCCCCAGCTGTGTTCTACACCCTTCACCCTCCCCAGCTTTGCTCTACACCTTTCACCCTCCCCAGCTGTGCTCTACACCCTTCACCCTCCCCAGCTGTGCTCTACACCCTTCACCCTCCCCAGCTTTGCTCTACACCTTTCACCCTCCCCAGCTGTGCTCTACACCCTTCACCCTCCCCAGCTGTGCTCTACACCCTTCATCCTCCCCAGCTGTGCTCTACACCCTTCACCCTCCCCAGCTGTGCTCTACACCCTTCATCCTCCCCAGCTGTGCTCTACACCCTTCACCCTCCCCAGCTTTGCTCTACACCTTTCACCCTCCCCAGCTGTGCTCTACACCCTTCACCCTCCCCAGCTGTGCTCTACACCCTTCATCCTCCCCAGCTGTGCTCTACACCCTTCACCCTCCCCAGCTGTGCTCTACACCCTTCATCCTCCCCAGCTGTGCTCTACACCCTTCACCCTCCCCAGCTTTGCTCTACACCTTTCACCCTCCCCAGCTGTGCTCTACACCCTTCACCCTCCCCAGCTGTGCTCTACACCCTTCACCCTCCCCAGCTGTGCTCTACACCCTTCACCCTCCCCAGCTGTGCTCTACACCCTTCACCCTCCCCAGCTGTGCTCTACACCCTTCACCCTCCCCAGCTGTGCTCTACACCCTTCACCCTCCCCAGCTGTGCTCTACACCCTTCACCCTCCCCAGCTGTGCTCTACACCCTTCACTCTCCCCAGCTGTGCTCTACACTCCTCCTCTGTCCCGATCACTTCCTCATTAATATTTTATAATACGTCGTAATCATGTTCCCCTTACCATTGTTTCCTCCAAAGTCGTCAGGATAAGTTTGTTCAAGCTGTTGTCACAGTGCACTCCTCTCAGCTGTGGTACTAGCCTAGTTCCAAACTTGGGATTTGTTCCAGTTTCTTCATATACTTGACCAGGTATGGGCTCTACGCTGGGAATGCGTACTCAATGTTTGGCCTCATACGTGACATGTATAAGGTTCAGTTACTCTGCTTTGGAGAGAATGAGAAAATAAAGCTTGGAACTGAGTATAAAACAAGCATGAATCACTCAGAGCATAAGACTAATGTGAGAGACGTGGGAGTGATTATATCAGATCTCACCTTCAAGAATCACAGGTTAACTATAACCTTCAGAACAAGAGATGACACAGCACTGATGATACTCTTCTGAGACACTTGTCCTTTCAAGGCTGGAGTACTGCTCTACTCCAACGTCTGTCTTCAGGGAGGCTGGAGTACTGCTCTACTCCAACGTCTGTCTTCAGGGAGGCTGGAGTACTGCTCTACTCAAACGTATGTCTTCAGGCAGGCTGGAGTACTGCTCTACTCCAACGTCTGTCTTCAGGGAGGCTGGAGTACTGCTCTACTCCAACGTCTGTCTTCAGGGAGGCTGGAGTACTGCTCTACTCCAACGTCTGTCTTCAGGCAGGCTGGAGTACTGCTCTACTCCAACGTCTGTCTTCAGGGAGGCTGGAGTACTGCTCTACTCCAACGTCTGTCTTCAGGCAGGCTGGAGTACTGCTCTACTCCAACGTCTGTCTTCAGGCAGGCTGGAGTACTGCTCTACTCCAACGTCTGTCTTCAGGGAGGCTGGAGTACTGCTCTACTCCAACGTCTGTCTTCAGGGAGGCTGGAGTACTGCTCTACTCCAACGTATGTCTTCAGGCAGGCTGGAGTACTGCTCTACTCCAACGTCTGTCTTCAGGGAGGCTGGAGTACTGCTCTACTCCAACGTATGTCTTCAGGCAGGCTGGAGTACTGCTCTACTCCAACGTCTGTCTTCAGGGAGGCTGGAGTACTGCTCTACTCCAACGTCTGTCTTCAGGCAGGCTTGAGTACTGCTCTACTCCAACGTCTGTCTTCAGGCAGGCTGGAGTACTGCTCTACTCCAACATATGTCTTCAGGCAGGCTGGAGTACTGCTCTACTCCAACGTCTGTCTTCAGGCAGGCTGGAGTACTGCTCTACTCCAACGTATGTCTTCAGGCAGGCTGGAGTACTGCTCTACTCCAACGTCTGTCTTCAGGCAGGCTGGAGTACTGCTCTACTCCAACGTCTGTCTTCAGGCAGGCTGGAGTACTGCTCTACTCCAACGTCTGTCTTCAGGCAGGCTGGAGTACTGCTCTACTCCAACGTCTGTCTTCAGGCAGGGTGGAGTACTGCTCTACTCCAACGTCTGTCTTCAGGCAGGCTGGAGTACTGCTCTACTCCAACGTCTGTCTTCAGGCAGGCTGGAGTACTGCTCTACTCCAACGTCTGTCTTCAGGCAGGCTGGAGTACTGCTCTACTCCAACGTCTGTCTTCAGGCAGGCTGGAGTACTGCTCTACTCCAACGTATGTCTTCAGGCAGGCTGGAGTATTGCTCTACTCCAACGTATGTCTTCAGGCAGGCTGGAGTACTGCTCTACTCCAACGTATGTCTTCAGGCAGGCTGGAGTACTGCTCTACTCCAACGTATGTCTTCAGGCAGGCTGGAGTACTGCTCTACGCCAACGTCTGTCTTCAGGCAGGCTGGAGTACTGCTCGACTCCAACGTATGTCTTCAGGCAGGCTGGAGTACTGCTCTACTCCAACGTCTGTCTTCAGGCAGGCTGGAGTACTGCTCTACTCCAACGTCTGTCTTCAGGCATGCTGGAGTACTGCTCTACTCCAACGTCTGTCTTCAGGCAGGCTGGAGTACTGCTCTACTCCAACGTATGTCTTCAGGCAGGCTGGAGTACTGCTCTACTCCAACGTCTGTCTTCAGGCAGGCTGGAGTACTGCTCTACTCCAACGTCTGTCTTCAGGCAGGCTGGAGTACTGCTCTACTCCAACGTCTGTCTTCAGGCAGGCTGGAGTACTGCTCTACTCCAACGTCTGTCTTCAGGCAGGCTGGAGTACTGCTCTACTCCAACGTCTGTCTTCAGGCAGGCTGGAATACTGCTCTACTCCAACGTATGTCTTCAGGCAGGCTGGAGTACTGCTCTACTCCAACGTCTGTCTTCAGGCAGGCTGGAGTACTGCTCTACTCCAACGTCTGTCTTCAGGCAGGCTGGAGTACTGCTCTACTCCAACGTCTGTCTTCAGGCAGGCTGGAGTACTGCTCTACTCCAACGTCTGTCTTCAGGCAGGCTGGAGTACTGCTCTACTCCAACGTCTGTCTTCAGGCAGGCTGGAGTACTGCTCTACTCCAACGTCTGTCTTCAGGCAGGCTGGAGTACTGCTCTACTCCAACGTCTGTCTTTAGGCAGGCTGGAGTACTGCTCTACTCCAACGTATGTCTTCAGGCAGGCTGGAGTACTGCTCTACTCCAACGTATGTCTTCAGGCAGGCTGGAGTACTGCAGATTTAGCGAATGTACAGAGAACTTTCACTGCTTGTATATATTCAGTTAAGCAGCTACATTACTAAGAATGCTTGAAGTTGCTCGACTTGTGCTCCTGGAGGGTAGGAGGGTGAACTCTGTTATAATCTTCACCTCGACAATTCTAGAAGGATTGAACCCAAATTTACTTTGATAAATTGTTCCTCATGAAAGTACGACGCTTGCAAGACGGTACAAAATACCGGCAGTGAAAAGCAGGGGTGCAGTGTAGAGGGACCAAGGCTTTTCAACGCCCTGCCTTCGTACATATTGGTTATTACCAACTGACTGATGACTGTCTTCAAGAAGGACTGGACAAGTTATAAAGTCACTGCTTGATCAGCCAGATCATAGTGCTTATGCTAGACTTGATGCAGCTAGAACCAACAACCTGGTTCCTCAGGTAATCCTCCAGGTAATGTGGGTGTAGGTGGTGTGGATGTAGGGTAGTGTGGGTGTAGGTAGTGCGGGTTTAGGTGGTGTGGATATATGGTAGTGTGGATATAAGGTAGTGTGTGTATGTGGTGTGGATATAGGTAGGTGTGGTGTGGGTGTAGGTAGTGTGGGTGTAGGTAGTGTAGGTGTGGGTAGTGTGGATATAGAGTAGTGTGGGTGTAAGTAGTGGTGGTGTAGGGTAGTGTGGGTGTAGGTAGTATGAGCGTAGGTAGTGTGGGTGTAGGTGATGTGGATATAGGGTAGTGTGGGTGTAGGTAGTGTGGATGTAGGGTAGTGTGGGTGTAGGTAGTGTAGGTGTGGGTGGTGTGGATATAGGGTAGTGTGGGTGTAAGTGGTGGTGTAGGGTAGTGTGGGTGTAGGTAGTATGAGCGTAGGTAGTGTGGGTGTAGGTGATGTGGATATAGGTAGTGTGGATATAGGGTAGTGTGGGTGTAGGGTAGTGTGGGTGTAGGGTAGTGTGGGTGTAGTGTAGTGTGGGTGTAGGTAGTGTAGGTGTGGGTAGTGTGGATATAGAGTAGTGTGGGTGTAAGTAGTGGTGGTGTAGGGTAGTGTGGGTGTAGGTAGTATGAGCGTAGGTAGTGTGGGTGTAGGTGATGTGGATATAGGGTAGTGTGGGTGTACCTGGAGGTTACCTGGAGGTTATTCCGGGGATCAACGCCCCCGCGGCCCGGTCCATGACCAGGCCTCCCTATGGATCAGGGCCTGATCAACTAGGCTGTTACTGCTGGCCGCACGCAGTCCGACGTACGAGCCACAGCCCGGCTGATCCGGCACTGACTTTAGGTATCTGTCCAGCTCTCTCTTGAAGGCAGCCAGGGGTTTATTGGCAATTCCCCTAATGCTTGATGGGAGGCTGTTGAACAGTTTTGGGCCCCAGACACTTATGGTGTTTTCTCTTAGTGTACCAATGGCGCCCTACTTTTTATTGGCGGCATTTTGCATCGCCTGCCCAGTCTTTTACTTTCGTAGGGAGTGATTTCTGTGTGCAGATTTGGGACCATTCCTTCCAAGATTTTTCAAGTGTAGATTATGATATATCTCTCCCTCCTGCGTTCCAACGAGTACAAGTCAAGTGCTTCCAAGCGTTCCCAGTAGTTAAGGTGCTTGACAGAACTTATACGTGCAGTAAAGGATCTCTGTACACTCTCTAGATCTGCGATTTCACCTGCTTTGTATGGAGATGTTAATGTACAGCAGTATTCCAGCCTAGAGAGAACAAGTGATTTGAAAAGGATCATCATGGGCTTGGCATCTCTCGTTTTGAAAGTTCTCATTATCCATCCTATCATTTTCTTTGCACGTGCGATCGTGGCACTGTTGTGATCCTTGAAAGTGAGATCCTCAGACATTACTACTCCCAGGTCCCTTACATTATTTTTCCGCTCTATTGTATGGCCGGACTCAGTAGTATACTCTGTTCTAGTTATTATCTCCTCCAGTTTTCCATAACGGAGTAGTTGGAATTTGTCCTCATTGAACATCATATTGTTTACCGTTGCCCACTGGAAAACTTTGTTTATATCTTCTTGGAGGTTAACCGCGTCCTCAGCAGATGACAGCCTCATGCAGATCCTAGTATCATCCGCAAAGGATGATACGGTGCTGTGGTGTATATCTCTGTTTATGTCTGATATGAGGATAAGGAATAAGATGGGGGCGAGTACTGTGCCTTGTGGAACAGAGCTCTTCACTATAGCAGCCTCCGATTTAACTCTGTTGACCACTACTCTTTGTGTTCGATTTGTTAGGAAGTTGAAGATCCATCTCCCCACTTTCCCAGTTATTCCTTTAGCACGTATTTTATGGGCTATTACGCCATGATCGCATTTGTCAAATGCTTTTGCAAAGTCTGTGTATATTACATCTGCATTCTGATTTTCTTCCAGTGCATCCAAGGCCATGTCATAGTGATCCAGTAGTTGTGAGAGGCAGGAGCGACCTGCCCTGAACCCATGTTGCCCTGGATTGTGCAGATTTTGGGAATCCAGGTGATTTGCAATCATGCTTCTTAGCACTCTTTCAAAGATTTTTATGATGTGGGATGTCAGAGCTATTGGTCTATAGTTCTTAGCTAATGCTTTGCTGCCACCTTTATGGAGTGGGGCTATATCCGTTGTTTTAAGTGACTGTGGAATTTCACCCATGTCCAAGCTCCTCCTCTATAGTGTACTTAGGGCACGCGAGAGGGGTTTCTTGCAGTTCTTAATGAAAACAGAGTTCCACGAGTCTGGGCCCGGGGCTGAGTGCATAGGCATGTTGTCAATGGCTTTTTCGAAATCTATCGGAGTTAGGGTAATGTCGGAAATCTGGCATACATTTATGGAGTTTTGAGGCTCATTCATGAAGAAATCATTTGGGTCGTCGATCCTCAGACCGATTAGTGGTTCACTAAACACAGAGTCGTACTGGGATTTCAATATTTCACTCATTTCCTTGTTGTCGTCTGTGTAAGTCCCATCCTGTCTGAGTAAGGGCCCGATACTAGATGTGGTATTTGCCTTGTTTTTGGCATATGAAAAGAAATATTTTTAATTTCTTTCAATTTCACTAATAGCTTTAAGCTCCTCCTGCCTCTCCTGGTTCCTGTAAGAGTCATTTAGCTTAAGTTCGATAGTTTCCACTTCCCTGGTCAGCGCCTCCCTTCGTGTATCAGATATTCTAGCACTCCCGAGGAGCTCAGTGACTCTTCGTCGTCTTCTGTAGAGGGAGCGTCTTTTTCTCTCCAGTTTACTCCTGCTCTTCTTCTTTCTTAGGGGAATATGCCTAGAACATGCTTCGGCTACCAGGAAGTTGATCCTTTCAAAGCACTGGTTTGGGTCCATGTCATTTAAGACATCTTCCCAACATGTTTCATTTAGGACATGGTTTACCTGGTCCCAGTTGATGTTCTTGTTGTTGAAATTGTATTTTGTGAAGACACCTTCACAGGTACATGCATTCTGTTGTTCAGGACCCCTATGCATGTACGTCTGGACTTCGATTAGATTGTGATCAGAATTAGTTGTTTTTGATATTCTTATGTCTCTTATCAGGTCCTCATTATTTGTGAAGATAAGGTCAAGTGTGTTTTCTAGTCTTGTTGGCTCCACTATCTGCTGGCTTAAGGTGTGTTTTTCGCAGAGACTTAGTAGCTCATGTGTGTGTGACCTTTCATCTGCGCTACCTCCGGGGATTGTTTCAGCTATAACATTATTTGCTACATTCTTCCATTTTGTATGCCTTAGGTTGAAATCACCAAGCAGTAAGATGTTTGGGGATGGAGCTGGAAGGTTTTCCAAACAGTAATCGATTTTCAGTAGCTGTTCCTTGAACTGTTGGGAGGTTGCATCTGGTGGCTTGTATACAACCACAATGACTAGGTTTTGGTTCTCGATCTTTATTGATAGAACTTCAACTACCTCATTTGTGGTGTTCAGCAACTCCGTGCAGATAAGGGACTCTTTGACATACAGGCCAACCCCCCCTTGTTGCCTGTTTTTTCTGTCGCATCTAAAAAGGTTGTAACCACTTATCCATATTTCACTGTCAAAGTGATCTTTTGTGTGAGTCTCTGTGAAGGCTGCAAACATTGCATTAGACTCCACTAGAAGTCCACTGATAAAAGGTATTTTGTTGTTGGTGGATGGCTTAAGGCCCTGTATATTAGCAAATATGAACGAGGTTGTATTCTGTGTTTGTTGGGGGGATTTTGTTATTGGCATCAGTAGTTGTAATAATTCTGGAGGGCCATGGGTGGCCACTGGCTGCGCCTCCAGTCCAACAAGGCTCCAAGGTGGTGGACTATTTTTGTTATTTCCTTCCATTTTCTTTTTTCGTTTCCTGCCACTAAAAAATCACCTGGAGTTGGGTTGTTGTAGCTACTATTGTTTGTCTTGTGGGGTCTGTGCCTCCTGGTCCCTTTTAGATGGTATGCAGGGCAGTCGATGTTGTAACACTGCTTCTGGAGGACCGAGGAGTGGCACATTTTTGGGTGAAAGAAAGTACAGGAAGAAGAACGACACACTCCTTTAGACAGGAGGTCGCTACATTTTTTGGGATGGTCAAAGTTGCATGTCCCATTTTTTTCCCCTGTTATTCCATGCTTACAGATGCCCCAAGCATAATATTTGCACAAATTCATCTTTGGTTGAGAATTGTTGGGAGGTGTGTTGTCAATTTCTGCAGGTTCTGGGACTGCACTATAATCCTCAGTATCCAAGCCAGGGCCACCCCGTCCTGGATTCCATCTACTTTCCCCAGTAGAGGAAGGAGGAGACTCCTCTCCAACATCTGTACTGTGGGCCACGGTCTTGTGCAATGATGGTTGTATATTTACTGTTTTTGTGGTGGTTTGGGTAGTGTCCCTAGGAGAGTCTGGGCTGGCAGTAAGGCTGGGGGCTGGGTCTGGGTCAGCACTGGGGCTGGGGGGTGGGGCTGGGTCTGGGTCAGCACCAGCACTGTGGGTATTAGTGCTATGACTGGGGGATGGGTCTGGCTTAGCACCATGTGGGTGACTAGGTAGTTCCGAGTCATCTGTTGTGGTATGGACATTCTGCATTTTTTGATACACTATCTCTTTCTCCCATGTTTTATATATTTTTGGTAGACTATCCAAGAGGTCATCCTTGTTTTCTTGATTATTTTTATCATTTATTACTCTCCTTAGTACCTTTCTGATACCTGCCCAAAGTTCTACATCTTTATTGCACAACCAGAAGCACCTTGCTAGTTCGAGGTCATTTTTTGAGGCTGTATTTAGTCTAGTACAAGAGATATGGTGTTTGGAAGAGCATAGGTTGCATGTGATTCTGGATTTCCTTCCAAGGATTTTTTTACATGTCCCACAGATATGCTGTGCTGACATCCTGTCTGTATCCTACTATACTGTATGCCACGGAAGAAAACTGATTTCCACTTTACCTTTCTCTTGCTGGTGCCAGTAATATGCAAGATGTATTTATACGAACCAAGTTTGCAGTATGTGGGTGGTGGTGTAGGGTGGGTGTAGGATGGGTGGTGGTGCAGGGTGGGTGGTGGTGCAGGGTGGGTGGTGGGTGTAGGGTGGGTGTGAGCCGGCAGACTTTCCCACACTCCACACTTCACTTAGGCCTACGCTAACTTCCCCCTACACTTCTAAGGAAAAGATTATTCCCTGTTTAGTAGAGGTAACGGTCGTATGCTCAATTTATGTATGCTGTGATTCCCTGCACCTCAATGCTACCATCACTCGTTTCATATCTTATGACTATAGTAGTTACTTATCCGTTATTAACACTTCACTGGACCTCTGGCAATAGTTCGCTAGTGCCAGTCGCTTGTAAGATATTCCCTTTTCTACACTATATATTGTACGCTATACTTGGGGATAATTTAGATTACTCTTATCTACAATTTAGTTCACTATGCCACTGCACATATATATCCTTGTCACTCACTATATTACTTATAGATAGATAGATCGATATTCGTTTATTTCCACTTGTGTCGACACCCGGCAATAATTCACTAGTGCTGGTCAGGTCTATTTCCCACGGTAACCGTTTCTCCACTGGCACTCTCTATGTGACACTATAATCCATATTTTCCTATTTAGCGTTCACTGATATTCCTTTTTTGTTTGTTCAAATGAGTATATGCACTTTATGGTTGCACACGCTTATTTCCCGCATTCTGTTCCCTCCACTGCCATCAAGACACGCAGTTTTTGACGGAGCACAAACGCGCGCGACTGTCCCCTTCACTGGCTTGTAGGTAGTGTGGGTGTAGGTAGTGTGGATGTAGGGTAGTGTGGGTGTAGGTAGTGTAGGTGTGGGTGGTGTGGATATAGGGTAGTGTGGGTGTAAGTGGTGGTGTAGGGTAGTGTGGGTGTAGGTAGTATGAACGTAGGTAGTGTGGGTGTAGGTGATGTGGATATAGGTAGTGTGGGTGTGGGTAGTGTGGGTGTAGGTAGTGGTGGTGTAGGGTAGTGTGGGTGTAGGTAGTGTGGATATAGGGTAGTGTGGGTGTAGGGTAGTGTGGGTGTAGGTAGTGTGGGTGTAGGGTACTGTGGGTGTAGGTGGTGTGGATATAGGGTAGTGTGGGTGTAGGTAGTGGTGGTGTAGGGTCGTGTGGGTGTAGGTAGTAGTGGTGTAGGGTACAGTGGATGTAGGTGGTGTGGATATAGGGTAGTGTGGGTGTAGGTAGTGTGGGTGTAAGGTAGTGTGGGTGTAGGTAGTGTAGGTGTAAGGTAGTTTGGGTGTAAGTGGTGCAGATGTAGGGTAGTGTGGGTGTAGGTGATGTTGATATAAGGTAGTGGGGGTGTAGTTAGTATGGGAGTAGGTAGTGTGGGTGTAGATGGTGTGGATATAGGGCATTGTGGGTGTAGGTAGTGTGGGAGTAGGTAGTGTGGGTGTAGGTGGTGTGGATATAGGGTAGTGTGCGTGTAAGTAGTGTGGATGTAGGTGGTGTGGGTGTAGGTAGTGTGGGTGTAAGGTAGTGTGGGTGTAAGTGGTGTGGATGTAGCGTAGCGTAGTGTGGGTGTGGGTGTAGGGTAGTGTGGGTGTAAGTGGTGTGGTTGTAGGGCAGTGTGGGTGTAGGTGGTGTGGGTGGTGTCGGTATAGGGTACTGTGGGTGTAGGTGGTGTGGGTGTAGGTGATGGTGGTGGTGCAGGGTAGTGTGGGTGTAAGTGGTGTGGTTGTAGAGTAGTGTAGGTGGTGTGGGTGTAGGTGATATGGATGTAGGGTAGTGTGAGTATAGGTAGTGTGGGTGGTGTCGATATAGGGTAGTGTGGGTGTAGGTGGTGTGGGTGTAGGTGGTGGTGCAGGGTAGTGTGGGTGTAGGTAGTGTGGGTGTAGGCGGTGTGGATATAGGGTAGTGTGGGTGTAGGTAGTGGTGGTATAGGGTAGTGTGGGTGTAGGAGGTGTGGATATAGGGTGGTATAGGTAGTGTGGGTGTAGGGTAGTGTGGGTGTAGGTAGTTTAGGTGTAAGGTAGTTTGGGTGTAAGTGGTGTGGATGTAGGGTAGTGTGGGTGTAGGTGGTGTTGATATAGGGTAGTGTGGGAGTAGGTAATGTGGGTGTAGGTAGTGTGGGTGTAAGTGGTGTGGATGTAGCGTGGTGTGGGTGTAGGTAGTGTGGGTGTAGGTGGTGTGGGTGTAGGTGGTGTGGGTGTAGGTGGTGTGGATATAGGGTACTGTGGGTGTAGGTAGTGTGGGTGAAGGTATTGTGGATGTAGGGTAGTGTGCGTTTAGGTGGTGTGGGTGTAGGTGGTGTGGGTATAGGTAGTGTGGGTGTAGAGTAGTGTGGGTATAGGGTAGTGTAGGTGTACGTAGTGTGGGTGTAGGGTAGTGTAGGTGTAGGTAGTGAGGGTGCAGGTAGTGTGAGTGTAGGGTAGTGTAGGTGGTGTGGGTATAGGGTAGTGTGAGTGAAGGTAGTGTTTACCTGGAGTTTACCTGGAGAGAGTTCCGGGGGTCAACGCCCCCGCGGCCCGGTCTGTGACCAGGCCTCCTGGTGGATCAGAGCCTGATCAACCAGGCTGTTGCTGCTGGCTGCACGCAAACCAACGTACGAGCCACAGCCCGGCTGATCAGGAACTGACTTTAGGTGCTTGTCCAGTGCCAGCTTGAAGACTGCCAGGGGTCTGTTGGTAATCCCCCTTATGTGTGCTGGGAGGCAGTTGAACAGTCTTGGGCCCCTGACACTTATTGTATGGTCTCTTAACGTGCTAGTGACACCCCTGCTTTTCATTGGGGGGATGTTGCATCGTCTGCCAAGTCTTTTGCTTTCGTAGTGAGTGATTTTCGTGTGCAAGTTCGGTACTAGTCCATTAGTGTAAAAAATGGTATAAATAATATAAGCGCACTTGTGAAAGAATATTAGACTCACCAGCTGACGTGTATTGGACGCATGGCATGATTTGTTTACTTTTGAACTTTGGCAAAAATCGAACACTTCCGCCACTTTGAGCTCAATTTCAAGGCACCCCCCATTGTAAAATCAGTCAAAATCATCTCAACTTCTGCAACACGTCCTCCATTCTATAGAATGAGACCAGGAAAACTAGAATACAACAAATACCATACGAAAATACAGTGCAAAGTCGCTGTTTTAATCCTAAAACACGGTCTAATTTTTTTTATTCATTACGCACTGTGTGCTGCAGGATTTTTTTTTCTACTGCGCACACTTACCACATAAGACCCATTCTTTCATATGTAACCCTACCAGCTTTCTCTCACTAGATTTGAGGGTGCTAGAATTTAGGCGTACTAGTACGCCAAAAACCCTGGTGCGTAAGCCGTACTAGTACAGCACTAACCCTGAAAGGGTTAACGTACACCAAAATTTAAAGAAATTGGACCATAAATAACGGAGTTCACTTCTCAGCCATTAGCCGCCCCTTAGCGGTATATTTTCATATGGTTTTTATGGTTGTATTCTTGTTTTTTTTTTTTTTTGGTCTCATTTGATAGAATGGAAAACACGTTACAGAAATGGATACGACTTTGATTGCTTTCACAACGAAAAGCACCTTGAAACTAAGCTCAAAGCAGCGGAAATGTTCGATTTCTGCCAATGTTCAAGATTAAACAAATGAGGTCACCTCCAATGTGTGTCCACCTGGCCAGTCTCATATGCAATCACGAATGGGTTGACATTATTTATACAATTATTACAATAATGCAGTAGACTGAAAAACAGTAAATCTTCTAATTTTTGTGTGAATAAAAATTCCAAATGGTAAGCAAGAGTATTATTATATGAATACATACGTACGTACTAATAAATAATAATGATACGTATAATACATAACACTATAATAATAATTATAACGTGTACGTACGAACTACGTATAATAATTTAGTTTGAGTATGCCACCACTGATGGCAGTGCCTATCGAAACTAAGCTCAGCAGTCCACATGTAACGAAGCTTGCATCGAGGTTGAAGGAATTCTCATGTTTTTCTTACATTTCGTGTAGTTATTTTGCGAAATATCTTGTTTCTAACTATGGGTCGTAAGAAAGCAAGTCCACAGGAGCGTGCCGAGAAGAAAAAGAGGGTGATTGCCATGGAGTGTAGGAATTAAGTGTACAGAGCATTAAGAGTGACAGTGTAACATTAAAAGTGTAGCAGTTATGTGATAGAAAAAGGACGACACGAAATGAACTGACAGTATATGCTGTAGTACTACATAATTTCTTTACATTATTATTATTATTATTTTCCTTATGAAACTACGTAGTGATCTAATGCAGTTTGCCTCACAAACATTCCGTTTTCTGTGGGGTAGGGTAGTGTAGTGTAGGGTATACCTTTGATATACCGTTGAAGAGTTTCGAGAGTTTATCTACTCTGAGCCCGGTCATGAGCCAGGCTCGTCTGGTGCTTGCCTGGTCAACCAGGCTGTTGCTGCTGGAGGCCTGCTGCCACATATCCATCACAGCCTAGTTGACCTGGCACCTGGTGAAGATACTTGTCCAGTTTCCTCTTGAAGACTTTTACACTTGTTCCAGTCGTGTTTCTGATATCTTGTGGGAAGATGTTGAATAGTCTGGGACCCCGGATGTTGATACATTGTTCCCTTATTGTCCCCACCGCACCCCTGCTCCTCACTGGATTTATTTTACACTTCCTCCCACATCTCTCACTCCAGTATGTTATGGCAATGTGCAGATTTGAGACCAGGCCCTCGAGTATTTTCCAGGTATATATTATCATGTATCTCTTCTCCGCTTCAACGAATACATGTTCAAGACTTGCAGGCGTTCCCAGTAGTTTAGGTGCTTTACTGGCTCAATGTGAGCCGTAAACGATCTCTGTATTTGTTCCAGCTCCAATATTTCTCCTACTTTGAACGGGGTTGTCAGCACTGAGCAATATTTTAAGTGAGGGAGCACTAGCGATTTGAAGAGTGTCACCACTGGCATTATTTCCCTTGTTTTGAAAGTTCTCAGTATCCACTCTGTCATCCTCCTGGCTGTCGTGATCTTTGTCTTGTTATGGTCTCTAAAAGAAAAGTTCGCTGACATAATTATTCCTAGGTCTTTTACGTGTTCCTTCCGTTCTTTTTGGTGACCCTCTTGAGTTTTGTATATAGTGTTTCTTTTGAGTTCTTCATTCTTTCCATACCTAAGCAGCTGGAACTTATCACCATTGAAGGTCATGTTCTCCACTGCCCACTGGAAAACCCTGTTTATGTCTTCCTGTACTTTTTCAGTGTCCTCTACCGTACTAACTTTCATGCTTATTTTAGTGTCATCTGTAAATGATGATACAAAAGTGTGCCGGGTGTTTTTGTCTGTGTCTGCTATGAGGATGAGAAACAGCGGAGGTGCCAGGACAGTGCCTTGGGGCACTGAGCTTTTGACCTCGCTGATGCTGGATCTTGCCCTTTTCACTACTACGTTTTGTGTTGTGTGTGTTAGGAACCCGAAAATCCATCTGCCTACCTTCCCCGTAATGCCCATGGCCTTCATTTTGTGCGCTATCACTCCATGATCGCATTTGTCAAACGCCTTTGCAAAATCTGTGTAAATCACATGTGCGTTTTGGTCGTCTTCCAATGCCTCCGTAATTCTGTCATAATGGTTCAGCAGCTGTGACAGACATGATCGTCCTGCTCTAAAACCATGCTGGTTCTGGTTATGTTGGTTGTGCTGCTCCATGAAATTTGTAACCTGCCGTCTCATCACTCTTCCGAAGATTTTTATGATGTGCGAGGTTAGGCCTACTGGTCTGTAATGTTTAGCTAGTGCTCTACTACCTCCCTTATGCGAAAGAGCTATGTCTGCACTCTTCAAAGCTTTCGGTATTTCGCCAAAGAATACTGAGGGCTCGTGCTCGTGGTACTTTGCACTTCTTTATAAACAACGTTCCATGAATCTGGTCCAGGTACTGAGTGAGTGGGCATGTTTCCATTTCTTTTTCGAAAACTATGGGATTTGTACTAATGTTAGTTGGTCTGCGCGGCCTTCTTCTGGAGTGAAAAATATTTCTGCATTTTCTACCTTGCTGTCATTTAGTGGGTTGCTGAACACCGACTCGTACTGTTCTTTTAGGATTTCACTCATTTCCTGTTCGTCGTCAGTATACGAGTCTCCTCTCAGTAGTGGTCCAGTTCTACAGGTAGTTCTTAGCTTGGATTTTGCGTAGGATTAGAAATATTTTTTGTTTCTTGCAATATCCTGTATGGCCCTTTGTACTTCTTCTGTGAGGTATGACATCCCAAGTTTTTGCTGTATTTCAGTGATCTCTCTGCTAAGTCTGTCTTTCCTCTGTTGTAGCATATTTGTGTTTTTAAGCAATTCAGTAACCCGTTTTCTCCTGTACCATCTGCTACGCTCTCTCTCTATATCTGATCTTCTTCTGGGTTTCCTCAATGCTACGTGTTTCATACATACCGTGTATGCTTCTGTATTCAGCTTCTCTAGGCACTGGTGGGGATTTAGGGCGCTTATGTCTGACTCCCAGGGTATGTCTGATAGTGGAGGGTAGTGTAGGGTAGTGCAGGGTAGAGTAGGGTAGTCTAGGGTAGGGTAGTGTAGTACAGGGTAGTCTAGGGTAATGCAGGGTAGTGCTGAGTAGTGTATGGTAGTGTAGGGTAATGCAGGGTAGTGCAGGGTGGGTGTGGACTGAAAGTTTAATGCAGGGTAGTGCAGGGTAGTATAGGGTGGTGTAGGTAATGCAGGGTAGTGCAGGGTAGTATAGGGTGGTGTAGGTAATGCAGGGTAGTGCAGGGTAGTATAGGGTGGTGTAGGTAATACAGGGTAGTGCAGGGTAGTATAGGGTGGTGTAGGTAATACAGGGTAGTGCAGGGTAGTATAGGGTGGTGTAGGTAATACAGGGTAGTGCAGGGTAGTATAGGGTGGTGTAGGTAATGCAGGGTAGTGCAGGGTAGTATAGGGTGGTGTAGGTAATGCAGGGTAGTGCAGGGTAGTATAGGGTGGTGTAGGTAATACAGGGTAGTGCAGGGTAGTATAGGGTGGTGTAGGTAATACAGGGTAGTGCAGGGTAGTATAGGGTGGTGTAGGTAATACAGGGTAGTGCAGGGTAGTATAGGGTGGTGTAGGTAATACAGGGTAGTGCAGGGTAGTATAGGGTGGTGTAGGTAATACAGGGTAGTGCAGGGTAGTATAGGGTGGTGTAGGTAATACAGGGTAGTGCAGGGTAGTATAGGGTGGTGTAGGTAATGCAGGGTAGTATAGGGTGGTGTAGGTAATACAGGGTAGTGCAGGGTAGTATAGGGTGGTGTAGGTAATACAGGGTAGTGCAGGGTAGTATAGGGTGGTGTAGGTAATGCAGGGTAGTATAGGGTGGTGTAGGTAATACAGGGTAGTGCAGGGTAGTATAGGGTGGTGTAGGTAATGCAGGGTAGTGCAGGGTAGTGTAGAGTAGCGTAGGGTAGTGCAGGGTAGTGTAGTGTAGGGTAGTGCAGTGTAGTGTAGAGTAGTACAGGGTACTGCTGGGTAGTGTAGGGTAAAGCAGGGTAGTGTAGGGTAGTATAGGGTGGTGTAGGTAATGCAGGGTAGTGCAGGGTAGTATAGGGTGGTGTAGGTAATGCAGGGTAGTGCAGGGTAGTGTAGAGTAGCGTAGGGTAGTGCAGGGTAGTATAGGGTGGTGTAGGTAATGCAGGGTAGTGTAGAGTAGCGTAGGGTAGTGCAGGGTAGTATAGGGTGGTGTAGGTAATGCAGGGTAGTGCAGGGTAGTGTAGAGTAGCGTAGGGTAGTGCAGGGTAGTGTAGAGTAGCGTAGGG
Organism: Cherax quadricarinatus; assembly: GCF_038502225.1. Lineage (NCBI taxonomy): Eukaryota > Metazoa > Arthropoda > Malacostraca > Decapoda > Parastacidae > Cherax > Cherax quadricarinatus. The sequence continues at coordinate 51,704,099 of NC_091308.1, read as the reverse complement.
TAGTGCAGGGTAGTGTAGTGTAGGGTAGTGCAGTGTAGTGTAGAGTAGTGCAGGGTACTGCTGGGTAGTGTAGGGTAAAGCAGGGTAGTGTAGGGTAGTATAGGGTGGTGTAGGTAATGCAGGGTAGTATAGGGTGGTGTAGGTAATGCAGGGTAGTATAGGGTGGTGTACGTAATACAGGGTAGTGCAGGGTAGTATAGGGTGGTGTAGGTAATACAGGGTAGTGCAGGGTAGTATAGGGTGGTGTAGGTAATACAGGGTAGTGCAGGGTAGTATAGGGTGGTGTAGGTAATACAGGGTAGTGCAGGGTAGTATAGGGTGGTGTAGGTAATGCAGGGTAGTATAGGGTGGTGTAGGTAATACAGGGTAGTGCAGGGTAGTATAGGGTGGTGTAGGTAATACAGGGTAGTGCAGGGTAGTATAGCGTGGTGTAGGTAATACAGGGTAGTGCAGGGTAGTATAGGGTGGTGTAGGTAATGCAGGGTAGTGCAGGGTAGTGTAGAGTAGCGTAGGGTAGTGCAGGGTAGTGTAGTGTAGGGTAGTGCAGTGTAGTGTAGAGTAGTGCAGGGTACTGCTGGGTAGTGTAGGGTACTGCACCGTAGTGCAGGGTAGTGTAGGGGAGTGCAGGGTAGTGTAGGATAGTGCAGGGTAGAGCAGGGTAGTGTAGAGTAGTGCAGGGTAGTGCAGGACACTACAGGGTGGAGCAGGACACTACAGGGTGGTGCAGGACACTACAGGGTGGTGCAGGACACTACAGGGTGGTGCAGGACACTACAGGGTGGTGCAGGACACCACAGGGTGGAGCAGGACACTACAGGGTGGTGCAGGACACTACAGGGTAGTGCAGGACACTACAGGGTGGTGCAGGACACTACAGGGTGGTGCAGGACACTACAGGGTGGTGCAGGACACTACAGGGTGGTGCAGGGTAGTGCAGGACACTACAGGGTAGTGCAGGACACTACTGGGTGGTGCAGGACACTACAGGGTGGTGCAGGACACTACAGGGTGGTGCAGGACACTACAGGGTGGTGCAGGGTAGTGCAGGACACTACAGGGTGGTGCAGGACACTACAGGGTGGTGCAGGACACTACAGGGTGGTGCAGGACACTACAGGGTGGGGCAGGGTAGTGCAGGACACTACAGGGTAGTGCAGGACACTACTGGGTGGTGCAGGACACTACAGGGTGGTGCAGGACACTACAGGGTAGTGCAGGACACTAGAGGGTGGTGCAGGACACTACAGGGTAGTGCAGGACACTACAGGGTGTTGCAGGACACTACAGGGTGTTGCAGGACGCTACAGGGTGGTGCAGGACACTACAGGGTGGTGCAGGACACTACAGGGTAGTGCAGGACACTACAGAGTGGTGCAGGACACTACAGGGTAATGCAGGACACTACAGGGTGGTACAGGACACTACAGGGTGGTGCACGACACTACAGGGTAGTGCAGGACACTACAGGGTGGTGCAGGACACTACAGGGTGGTGCAGGACACTACAGGGTAGTGCAGGACACTACAGAGTGGTGTAGGACACTACAGGGTAGTGCAGGACACTACAGGGTGGTGCAGGACTCTACAGGGTAGTGCAGGACACTACAGAGTGGTGCAGGACACTACAGGGTGGTGCAGGGTAGTGCAGGACACTACAGGGTAGTGCAGGACACTACAGGGTGGTGCAGGACACTACAGGGTAGTGCAGGACACTACAGGGTAGTGCAGGACGCTACAGGGTGGTGCAGGACACTACAGGGTGGTGCAGGACACTACAGGGTGGTGCAGGACACTACAGGGTAGTGCAGGACACTACAGGGTGGTGCAGAACACTAAAGGGTGGTGCAGGACACTACAGGGTGGTGCAGGACACTACAGGGTGGTGCAGGACACTACAGGGTGTTGCAGGACGCTACAGGGTGGTGCAGGACACTACAGGGTGGTGCAGGGTAGTGCAGGACACTACAGGGTGGTGCAGGACACTACAGGGTAATGCAGGACACTACAGGGTGGTACAGGACACTACAGGGTGGTGCAGGACACTACAGGGTAGTGCAGGACACTACAGGGTGGTGCAGGACACTACAGGGTGGTGCAGTACACTACAGGGTAGTGCAGGACACTACAGAGTGGTGCAGGACACTACAGGGTGGTGCAGGGTAGTGCAGGACACTACAGGGTAGTGCAGGACACTACTGGGTGGTGCAGGACACTACAGGGTGGTGCAGGACACTACAGGGTAGTGCAGGACACTACAGGGTGGTGCAGGACACTACAGGGTAGTGCAGGACACTACAGGGTAGTGCAGGATGCTACAGGGTTTTGCAGGACACTACAGGGTGGTGCAGGACACTACAGGGTGGCGCAGGACACTACAGGGTGGTGCAGGACACTACAGGGTGGTGCAGGACACTACAGAGTGGTACAGGACACTACAGGGTGGTGCAGGACACTACAGGGTGGTGCAGGACACTACAGGGTGGGGCAGGACACTACAGGCTGGTGCAGGACACTACAGGACACTACAGGGTAGTACAGGACACTACAGGGTGGTGCAGGACACTACAGGGTGGTGCAGGACACTACAGGGTGGTGCAGGACACTACAGGGTGGTGCAGGATATTACAGGGTAGTGCAGGACACTACAGGGTGTTGCAGGACACTACAGGGTGTTGCAGGACGCTACAGGGTGGTGCAGGACACTACAGGGTGGTACAGGACACTACAGGGTAGTGCAGGACACTACAGGGTGGTGCAGGACACTACAGGGTAATGCAGGACACTACAGGGTGGTACAGGACACTACAGATTGGTGCAGGACACTACAGGGTAGTGCAGGACACTACAGGGTGGTGCAGGACACTACAGGGTGGTGCAGGACACTACAGGGTAGTGCAGGACACTACAGAGTGGTGCAGGACACTACAGGGTGGTGCAGGGTAGTGCAGGACACTACAGGGTAGTGCAGGACACTACTGGGTGGTGCAGGACACTACAGGGTGGTGCAGGACACTACAGGGTGGTGCAGGACACTACAGGGTGGTGCAGGGTAGTGCAGGACACTACAGGGTGGTGCAGGACACTACAGGGTGGTGCAGGACACTACAGGGTGGTGCAGGACACTACAGGGTGGTGCAGGACACTACAGGGTGGTGCAGGACACTACAGGGTGGTGCAGGACACTACAGGGTGGTGCAGGACACTACAGGGTGGTGCAGGACACTACAGGGTGGTGCAGGACACTACAGGGTGGTGCAGGACACTACAGGGTGGGTGTGGACTGATAATACAGAGTCTGACACTCCACCTTTAAATAATGCTCAAACTGCTGCAGTCTCTTTGATGCCACCGACCCCGCCTGCCATCCTCCTCGACCCCGCCTGCCATCCTCCTCGACCCCGCCTGCCATCCTCGACCCCGCCTGCCATCCTCCTCGACCCCGCCTGCCATCCTCGACCCCGCCTGCCATCCTCCTCGACCCCGCCTGCCATCCTCCTCGACCCCGCCTGCCATCCTCGACCCCGCCTGCCATCCTCCTCGACCCCGCCTGCCATCCTCGACCCCGCCTGCCATCCTCCTCGACCCCGCCTGCCATCCTCCTCGACCCCGCCTTACATCCTCGACCCCGCCTGCCATCCTCCTCGACCCCGCCTGCCATCCTCGACCCCGCCTGCCATCCTCCTCAACCCCGCCTGCCATCCTCGACCCCGCCTGCCATCCTCCTCAACCCCGCCTGCCATCCTCGACCCCGCCTGCCATCCTCCTCAACCCCGCCTGCCATCCTCGACCCCGCCTGCCATCCTCCTCAACCCCGCCTGCCATCCTCGACCCCGCCTGCCATCCTCCTCGACCCCGCCTGCCATCCTCCACGACCCCGCCTGCCATCCTCGACCCCGCCTGCCATCCTCCTCGACCCCGCCTGCCATCCTCCTCGACCCCGCCTGCCATCCTCGACCCCGCCTGCCATCCTCCTCGACCCCGCCTGCCATCCTCCTCGTCCCCGCCTGCCATCCTCCTCGACCCCGCCTGCCATCCTCCTCGACCCCGCCTGCCATCCTCCTCAACCCCGCCTGCCATCCTCCTCGACCCCGCCTGCCATCCTCCTCGACCCCGCCTGCCATCCTCGATCCCGCGTGCCATCCTCCTCGACCCCGCCTGCCATCCTCCTCGACCCCGCCTGCCATTCTCGACCCCGCCTGCCATCATCCTCGACCCCGCCTGCCATCCTTTTCGACCCCGCCTGCCATCCTCCTCGACCCCGCCTGCGATCCTCCTTGACACCGCCTGCCATCTTCCTCCTCGACCCCGTCTGCCATCCTCCTCGACCCCGCCTGCCATCCTCCTCGCCTGCCATCCTCGATCCCGCCTGCCATCCTCGACCCCGCCTGCCGTCCTCGACCCCGCCTGCCATCCTTCTCGACCCCGCCTGCCATCCTCCTCGACCCCGCCTGCCATCCTCCTCGACCCCGCCTGCCATCCTTCTCGACCCCGCCTGCCATCCTTCTCGACCCCGCCTGCATTCCTCCTCGACCCCGCCTGCCTTCCTCCTCGACCCCGCCTGCCATCCTCGACCCCGCCTGCCATCCTCGACCCCGCCTGCCATCCTCGACCCCCCGGCCAGCCGCGGCGACCCCGCCTGCCATCCTCGATCCCGCCTGCCATCCTCGACACCGCTTGCCATCCTCCTCGACCCCGCCTGCCATCCTCCTCGACCCCGCCTGCCATCCTCCTGGACCCCGCCTGACATCCTCCTCGACCCCGCCTGCCATCCTCCTCGACCCCGCCTGCCATCCTCGACCCCGCCTGCCATCCTCGACCCCGCCTGCCATCCTCGACCCCGCCTGCCATCCTCCTCGACCCCGCCTGCCATCCTCCTCGACCCCGCCTGCCATCCTCGATCCCGCCTGCCATCCTCCTCGACCCCGCCTGCCATCCTCGACCCCGCCTGCCATCCTCGACCCCGCCTGCCATCCTCCTCGACCCCGCCTGTCATACTCGACCCCGCCTGCCATCCTCCTCGACCCCGCCTGCCATCCTCCTCGACCCCGCCTGTCATCCTCCTCTGCCCCGCCTGCCATCCTCCTCAACCCCGCCTGCCATCCTCGACCCCGCCTGCCATCCTCCTCGACCCCGCCTGCCATCCTCGATCCCGCCTGCCATCCTCGATCCCGCCTGCCATCCTCGACCCCGCCTGCCATCCTTCTCGACCCCGCCTGCCATCCTCCTCGACCCCGCCTGCCATCCTTCTCGACCCCGCCTGCATTCCTCCTCGACCCCGCCTGCATTCCTCCTCGACCCCGCCTGCCATCCTCGACCCCGCCTGCCATCCTCGACCCCGCCTGCCATCCTCGACCCCCCCCTGCCATCCTCCTCGACCCCGCCTGCCATCCTCGATCCCGCCTGCCATCCTCGACACCGCTTGCCATCCTCCTCGACCCCGCCTGCCATCCTCCTGGACCCCGCCTGCCATCCTCCTGGACCCCGCCTGACATCCTCCTCGACCCCGCCTGCCATCCTCCTCGACCCCGCCTGCCATCCTCGACCCCGCCTGCCATCCTCGACCCCTCCTGCCATCCTCGACCCCGCCTGCCATCCTCCTCGACCCCGCCTGCCATCCTCGATCCCGCCTGCCATCCTCGACCCCGCCTGCCATCCTCCTCGACCCCGCCTGCCATCCTCCTCGACCCAGCCTGCCATCCTCCTCGACCCCGCCTGCCATCCTCCTCGACCCCGCCTGCCATCCTCCTCGACCCCGCCTGCCATCCTCGACCCCGCCTGCCATCCTCCTCGACCCCGCCTGCCATCCTCCTCGACCCCGCCTGCCATCCTCCTCGACCCTTCCTGCCATCATCCTCGACCCCGCCTGCCTTCCTCCTCGACCCCGCCTGCCATCCTCGACCCCGCCTGCCATCCTCGACCCCGCCTGCCATCCTCGACCCCCCCTGCCATCCTCCTCGACCCCGCCTGCCATCCTCGATCCCGCCTGCCATCCTCGACACCGCTTGCCATCCTCCTCGACCCCGCCTGCCATCCTCCTGGACCCCGCCTGCCATCCTCCTGGACCCCGCCTGACATCCTCCTCGACCCCGCCTGCCATCCTCCTCGACCCCGCCTGCCATCCTCGACCCCGCCTGCCATCCTCGACCCCTCCTGCCATCCTCGACCCCGCCTGCCATCCTCCTCGACCCCGCCTGCCATCCTCCTCGACCCCGCCTGCCATCCTCGATCCCGCCTGCCATCCTCGACCCCGCCTGCCTTCCTCCTCGACCCCGCCTGCCATCCTCGACCCCGCCTGCCATCCTCGACCCCGCCTGCCATCCTCGACCCCCCTGCCATCCTCCTCGACCCCGCCTGCCATCCTCGATCCCGCCTGCCATCCTCGACACCGCTTGCCATCCTCCTCGACCCCGCCTGCCATCCTCCTGGACCCCGCCTGCCATCCTCCTGGACCCCGCCTGACATCCTCCTCGACCCCGCCTGCCATCCTCCTCGACCCCGCCTGCCATCATCGACCCCGCCTGCCATCCTCGACCCCTCCTGCCATCCTCGACCCCGCCTGCCATCCTCCTCGACCCCGCCTGCCATCCTCCTCGACCCCGCCTGCCATCCTCGATCCCGCCTGCCATCCTCGACCCCGGCTGCCATCCTCCTCGACCCCGCCTGCCATCCTCCTCGACCCAGCCTGCCATCCTCCTCGACCCCGCCTGCCATCCTCCTCGACCCCGCCTGCCATCCTCCTCGACCCCGCCTGCCATCCTCGACCCCGCCTGCCATCCTCCTCGACCCCGCCTGCCATCCTCCTCGACCCCGCCTGCCATCCTCCTCGACCCTTCCTGCCATCCTCCTCGACCCCGCCTGCCATCCTCCTCGACCCCGCCTGCCTGCCTCCTCGACCCCGCCTGCCATCCTCCTCGACCCCGCCTGCCATCCTGCTCCACCCCGCCTGCCATCCTCCTCCACCCCGCCTGCCATCCTCCTCGACCCCGCCTGCCATCCTCCTCCACCCCGCCTGCCATCCTCCTCGACCCCGCCTGCCATCCTCGGCCCCGCCTGCCATCCTCAACCCCGCCTGCCGTCAACGACTCCGCCTGCCATCCTCCACCCCGCCTGCCATCCTCCACCCCGCCTGCCATCCTCCTCCACCCCGCCTGCCATCCTTCTCCACCCCGCCTGCCATCCTTCTCCACCCCGCCTGCCATCCTCCACCCCGCCTGCCATCCTCCTCGACCCCGCCTGCCATCTTCCTCGACCCCGCCTGCCATCCTCCTCCCCGCCTGCCGTCCTCCACCCCGCCTGCCATCCTCCTCCATCCCGCCTGCCATCCTCCTCCACCCCGCCTGCAATTCTCGACCCCGACTGACATCCACCTCCACCCTGCTTGCCATCCTCCTCGACCCCGCCTGCCATCCTCCTCGACCCCGCTTGCCATCCTCCTCCACCCCCCCTGCCATCCTCCACCCCGCCTGCCATCCTCCTCGACCCCGCCTTCCATCCTCCTCCACCCCGCCTGCCATCCTCCTCCACCCCGCCTGCCATCCTCCTCCACCCTGCTTGCCATCCTCCTCGACCCCGCCTGCCATCCTCCTCGACCCCGCCTGCCATCCTCCTCGACCCCGCCTGCCATCCTCCTCGACCCCGCCTGCCATCCTCGTCCCCGCCTGCCATCCTCCACCACCCCGCCTGCCATCCTCCTCGACCCCGCCTGCCATCCTTGTCCCCGCCTGCCATCCTCCTCGACCCCGCCTGCCATCCTCCTCGACCCCCCTGCTATCCTCGACCCCGCCTGCCATCCTCGACCCCACCTGCCATCTTCGACCCCGCCTGCCATCCTCGACCCCGCCTGCCATCCTCGACCTCGCCTGCCATCCTCCTCGACCCCGCCTGCCAACCTCCTCGACCCCGCCTGCCATCTTCCTCATCGACTCCGCCTGCCCTCTTCCTCATCGACCCCGCCTGCCATCCTCGACCCCGCCTTCCATCCTCCTCCTCGACCCCGCCTGCCATCCTCCTCGACCCCTCCTGCCATCCTCCTCCTCGACCCCGCCTGCCATCCTCCTCGACCCCGCCTGCCATCCTCCTCGACCCCGCCTGCCATCCTCCTCGACCCCGCCTGCCATCCTCCTCGACCCCGCCTGCCATCCTCGACCCCGCCTGCCATCCTCCTCGACCCCGCCTGCCATCCTCCTCGACCCCGCCTGCGACCCCGCCTGCCATCCATCCTCGACCCCGCCTGCCATCCTCCTCGACCCCGCCTGCCATCCTCCTCGACCCCGCCTGCCAACCTCCTCGACCCCGCCTGCCATCCTCCTCGACCCCGCCTGCCATCCTCCTCCTCGACCCCGCCTGCCATCCTCCTCCTCGACCCCGCCTGCCATCCTCCTCCTCGACCCCGCCTGCCATCCTCCTCGACCCCGCCTGCCATCCTCCTCCTCGACCCCGCCTGCCATCCTCCTCCTCGACCCCGCCTGCCATCCTCCTCCTCGACCCCGCCTGCCATCCTCCTCCTCGACCCCGCCCCCGCCTGCCATCCTCCTCCTCGACCCCGCCTGCCATCCTCCTCCTCGACCCCGCCTGCCATCCTCCTCGACCCCGCCTGCCATCCTCCTCGACCCCGCCTGCCATCCTCCTCCTCGACCCCGCCTGCCATCCTCCTCCTCGACCCCGCCTGCCATCCTCCTCGACCCCGCCTGCCATCCTCCTCGACCCCGCCTGCCATCCTCCTCGACCCCGCCTGCCATCCTCCTCGACCCCGCCTGCCATCCTCCTCGACCCCGCCTGCCATCCTCCTCGACCCCGCCTGCCATCCTCCTCGACCTGCCATCCTCCTCGACCATCCTCCTCGACCCCGCCTGCCATCCTCCTCGACCCCGCCTGCCATCCTCCTCGACCCCGCCTGCCATCCTCCTCGACCCCGCCTGCCATCCTCCTCGACCCCGCCTGCCATCCTCCTCGACCCCGCCTGCCATCCTCCTCGACTGCGACCCCGCCTGCCATCCTCCTCGACCCCGCCTGCCATCCTCCTCGACCCCGCCTGCCATCCTCCTCGACCCCGCCTGCCATCCTCCTCGACCCCGCCTGCCATCCTCCTCGACCCCGCCTGCCATCCTCCTCGACCCCGCCTGCCATCCTCCTCGACCCCGCCTGCCATCCTCCTCGACCCCGCCTGCCATCCTTTTCGACCCCGCCTGCCATCCTCCTCGACCCCGCCTGCCATCCTCCTCGACCCCGCCTGCCATCCTCCTCGACCCCGCCTGCCATCCTCCTCGACCCCGCCTGCCATCCTCCTCGATCCTCCTCGACCCCGCCTGCCATCCTCCTCGACCCCGCCTGCCATCCTCCTCGACCCCGCCTGCCATCCTCCTCGACCCCGCCTGCCATCCTCCTCGACCCCGCCTGCCATCCTCCTCGACCCCGCCTGCCATCCTCCTCGACCCCGCCTGCCATCCTCCTCGACCCCGCCTGCCATCCTCCTCGACCCCGCCTGCCATCCTCCTCGACCCCGCCTGCCATCCTCCTCGACCCCGCCTGCCATCCTCCTCGACCCCGCCTGCCATCCTCCTCGACCCCGCCTGCCATCCTCCTCGACCCCGCCTGCCATCCTCCTCGACCCCGCCTGCCATCCTCCTCGACCCCGCCTGCCATCCTCCTCGACCCCGCCTGCCATCCTCCTCGACCCCGCCTGCCATCCTCCTCGACCCCGCCTGCCATCCTCCTCGACCCCGCCTGCCATCCTCCTCGACCCCGCCTGCCATCCTCCTCGACCCCGCCTGCCATCCTCCTCGACCCCGCCTGCCATCCTCCTCGACCCCGCCTGCCATCCTCCTCGACCCCGCCTGCCATCCTCCTCGACCCCGCCTGCCCTCCTCCTCGCCCCCGCCTGCCCTCCTCCTCGACCCCGCCTGCCCTCCTCCTCGCCCCCGCCGGCCCTCCGCCTCGACCCCGCCTGCCATCCTCCTCCTGCCATCCTCCTCGACCCCGCCTGCCATCCTCCTCGACCCCGCCTGCCATCCTCCTCCTCGACCCCGCCTGCCATCCTCCTCGACCCCGCCTGCCATCCTCCTCCTCGACCCCGCCTGCCATCCTCCTCGACCCCGCCTGCCATCCTCCTCCTCGACCCCGCCTGCCATCCTCCTCGACCCCGCCTGCCATCCTCCTCGACCCCGCCTGCCATCCTCCTCGACCCCGCCTGCCATCCTCCTCGACCCCGCCTGCCATCCTCCTCGACCCCGCCTGCCATCCTCCTCCCCGCCTGCCATCCTCCTCGACCCCGCCTGCCATCCTCCTCGACCCCGCCTGCCATCCCTCGACCCCGCCTGCCATCCTCCTCCTCGACCCCGCCTGCCATCCTCCTCCTCGACCCCGCCTGCCATCCTCCTCGACCCCGCCTGCCATCCTCCTCGACCCCGCCTGCCATCCTCCTTGACCTCGCCTGCCATCCTCCTCGACCCCGCCTGCCATCCTCCTCGACCCCGCCTGCCATCCTCCTCGACCCCGCCTGCCATCCTCCTCGACCCCGCCTGCCATCCTCCTCGACCCCGCCTGCCATCCTCCTCGACCCCGCCTGCCATCCTCCTCGACCCCGCCTGCCATCCTCCTCGACCCCGCCTGCCATCCTCCTCGACCCCGCCTGCCATCCTCCTCGACCCCGCCTGCCATCCTCCTCGACCCCGCCTGCCATCCTCCTCGACCCCGCCTGCCATCCTCCTCGACCCCGCCTGCCATCCTCCTCGACCCCGCCTGCCATCCTCCTCGACCCCGCCTGCCATCCTCCTCGACCCCGCCTGCCATCCTCCTCGACCCCGCCTGCCATCCTCCTCGACCCCGCCTGCCATCCTCCTCGACCACGCCTGCCATCCTCCTCGACCCCGCCTGCCATCCTCCTCGACCCCGCCTGCCATCCTCCTCGACCCCGCCTGCCATCCTCCTCGACCCCGCCTGCCATCCTCCTCGACCCCGCCTGCCATCCTCCTCGACCCCGCCTGCCATGCCTCCTCCTGGACCCCGCCTGCCATCCTCCTCGACCCCGCCTGCCATCCTCCTCGACCCCGCCTGCCATCCTCCTCGACCCCGCCTGCCATCCTCCTCGACCCCGCCTGCCATCCTCCTCGACCCCGCCTGCCATCCTCCTCGACCCCGCCTGCCATCCTCCTCGACCCCGCCTGCCATCCTCCTCGACCCCGCCTGCCATCGTCCTCGACGCCGCCTGCCATCCTCCTCGACCCCGCCTGCCATCCTCCTCGACCCCGCCTGCCATCCTCCTCAACCCCGCCTGCCATCCTCCTCGACCCCGCCTGCCATCCTCCTCGACCCCGCCTGCCATCCTCCTCGACCCCGCCTGCCATCCTCCTCGACCCCGCCTGCCATCCTCCTCGACCCCGCCTGCCATCCTCCTCAACCCCCTGCCTGCCATCCTCCTCGACCCCCGCTTGCCATCCTCCTCCTCGACCCCGCCTGCCATCCTCCTCGACCCCGCCTGCCATCCTCCTCAACCCCGCCTTCCATCTTCCTCGACCCCGCCTGCCATCCTCCTCGACCCCGCCTGCCATCCTCCTCAACCCCGCCTGCCATCCTCCTCGACCCCGCCTGCCATCCTCCTCCTCGACCCCGCCTGCCATCCTCCTCGACCCCGCCTGCCATCCTCCTCGACCCCGCCTGCCATCCTCCTCGACCCCGCCTGCCATCCTCCTCGACCCCGCCTGCCATCCTCCTCCTCGACCCCGCCTGCCATCCTCCTCGACCCCGCCTGCCATCCTCCTCGACCCCGCCTGCCATCCTCCTCGACCCCGCCTGCCATCCTCCTCCTCGACCCCGCCTGCCATCCTCCTCGACCCCGCCTGCCATCCTCCTCGACCCCGCCTGCCATCCTCCTCGACCCCGCCTGCCATCCTCCTCGACCCCGTCTGCCATCCTCCTCGACCCCGCCTGCCGTCCTCCACCCCGCCTGCCATCCTCCTCCTCGACCCCGCCTGCCATCCTCCTCCTCGACCCCGCCTGCCATCCTCCTCGACCCCGCCTGCCATCTTCCTCGACCCCGCCTGCCATCCTCCTCGACCCCGCCTGCCATCCTCCTCGACCCCGCCTGCCATCCTCCTCGACCCCGCCTGCCATCTTCCTCGACCCCGCCTGCCATCCTCCTCGACCCCGCCTGCCATCCTCCTCGACCCCGCCTGCCATCCTCCTCGACCCCGCCTGCCATCCTCCTCGACCCCGCCTGCCATCTTCCTCGACCCCGCCTGCCATCCTCCTCGACCCCGCCTGCCATCCTCCTCGACCCCGCCTGCCATCCTCCTCGACCCCGCCTGCCATCCTCCTCGACCCCGCCTGCCATCCTCCTCGACCCCGCCTGCCATCCTCCTCGACCTCGCCTGCCATCCTCCTCGACCCCGCCTGCCATCCTCCTCGACCCCGCCTGCCATCTTCCTCGACCCCGCCTGCCATCCTCCTCGACCTCGCCTGCCATCCTCCTCGACCCCGCCTGCCATCCTCCTCAACCCCGCCTTCCATCTTCCTCGACCCCGCCTGCCATCCTCCTCAACCCCGCCTGCCATCCTCCTCGACCCCGCCTGCCATCTTCCTCGACCCCGCCTGCCATCCTCCTCGACCCCGCCTGCCATCCTCCTCGACCCCGCCTGCCATCCTCCTCAACCCCGCCTGCCATCCTCCTCGACCCCGCCTGCCATCTTCCTCAACCCCGCCTGCCATCCTCCTCGACCCCGCCTGCCATCCTCCTCAACCCCGCCTGCCATCCTCCTCAACCCCGCCTGCCATCCTCCTCGACCCCGCCTGACATCCTCCTCAACCCCGCCTGCCATCCTCCTCGACCCCGCCTGCCATCTTCCTCAACCCCGCCTGCCATCCTCCTCGACCCCGCCTGCCATCCTCCTCAACCCCGCCTGCCATCCTCCTCGACCCCGCCTGCCATCCTCCTCAACCCCGCCTGCCATCCTCCTAGACCCCGCCTGCCATCCTCCTCAACCCCGCCTGCCATCCTCCTCGACCCCGCCTGCCATCCTCCTCCTCGACCCCGCCTGCCATCCTCCTCCTCGACCCCGCCTGCCATCCTCCTCGACCCCGCCTGCCATCCTCCTCGACCCCGCCTGCCATCCTCCTCGACCCCGCCTGCCATCCTCCTCAACCCCGCCTGCCATCCTCCTCGACCCCGCTTGCCATCCTCCTCCTCGACCCCGCCTGCCATCCTCCTCGACCCCGCCTGCCATCCTCCTCGACCCCGCCTGCCATCCTCCTCGACCCCGCCTGCCATCCTCCTCGACCCCGCCTGCCATCCTCCTCGACCCCGCCTGCCATCCTCCTCGACCCCGCCTGCCATCCTCCTCGACCCCGCCTGCCATCCTCCTCGACCCCGCCTGCCATCCTCCTCGACCCCGCCTGCCATCCTCCTCGACCCCGCCTGCCATCCTCCTCTTCATACTGTTACTCCACTTCATTTCTTCCTCATTCTCTTCATCCTCTTCCTCCTCATCCTCCTCTTCCTCTTCCTCTTTTTCCTTCTCATCCTCTTCTTCCTCGTCCTCCTCTTCCTCCTCATCCTCCTCTTCCTCATCCTCCTCTTCCTCTTTTTCCTCCTCATCCTCCTCTTCCTCATCCTCCTCATCCTCCTGTTCCTTCTCATCCTCCTCTTGCTCCTCATCCTCCTCTTCCTCATCCTCCTCTTCCTCATCCTCCTCTGTCTCCTCATTCTCCTCTTTCTCATTCTCTTCCTCCTCATCCTCTTCCTCCTCATCCTCCACTTCCTCTTTTTCCTCTTCATCCTCCTCTTCCTCATCCTCTTCCTCCTCATACTCCTCTTCCTCTTTTTCCTCCTCATCCTCCTTCTCCTCTTCTTCCTCCTCATCCTCCTCCTGTTCCTCCTCATCCTCCTGTTCCTCATCCTCTTCTTCCTCCTCATCCTCCTCTTCCTCATCCTCCTCATCCTCCTCATCCTCCTCTTCCTCCTCACCCTCCTCTTTCTCCTCATCCTCCTCTTTTTCAACCTTCTCATCCTCCTCTTCCTCCTCATCCTCCTCTTCCTCATCTTCCTCATCCTCCTCATCTTCGTCTTCCTCCTCATCCTCCTCTTCCTCCTCGTCCTCTTTCTCCTCATCCTCTTCCTCATCCTCCTCATCCTCCTCATCCTCTTCCTCCTCATCCTCCTCCTTCTCATCCTCCTCTTCCTCCTCTTCCTTCTCATCCTCCTCTTCTTCCTCATCCTCTTCCTACTCTTTTTCCTCATCCTCCTCTTCCTCATGCTCCTCATCCTCCTCTTCCTACCCTCCTCTTTCCCCTCATCCTCCTCTTCCTCCTCTTCCTCGTCATCCTTTTCATCCTTCTCTTCCTCGTCATCCTCCTCTTCCTCCTCTTCCTCCTCCTCCTCATCCTCCTCATCCTCCTCTTCCTCATCCTCCTCTTCCTCATCCTCCTCTTCCTCCTCATCCTCCTCATCCTCCTCTTCCTCGTCATCCTCCTCATCCTCCTCATCCTCCTCTTCCTCCTCATCCTCCTCCTCCTCATCCTCCTCTTCCTCCTCATCCTCCTCATCCTCCTCATCCTCTTCATCCTCCTCATCCTCCTCTTCCTCGTCATCCTCCTCATCCTCCTCATCCTCCTCTTCCTCCTCATCCTCCTCATCCTCCTCATCCTCCTCTTCCTCCTCATCCTCCTCTTCCTCGTCATCCTCCTCTTCCTCCTCATCCTCCTCCTCCTCATCCTCCTCTTCCTCATCCTCCTCTTCCTCATCCTCCTCTTCCTCCTCATCCTCCTCATCCTCCTCATCCTCTTCATCCTCCTCATCCTCCTCTTCCTCTGGGAAGTCAAATATTTTTTTTGTGTTGTCTCCATGTGTAGTTCTCCATCGTTTTTACCAGTAAGTCTCCTCAAGGTCTTGTGGGGGCCATGTTGCAGGAGGAGCGATCTTGTGGGGGCCATGTTGCGGGAGGTGCGGTCTTGTGGGGGCCATGTTGCGGGAGGTGCGGTCTTGTGGGGGCCATGTTGAGGGAGGAGCGGTCTTGTGGGGGCCATGTTGCGGGAGGTGCGGTCTTGTAGGGGCCATGTTGAGGGAGGAGCGGTCTTGTGGGGGCCATGTTGCGGGAGGTGCGGTCTTGTGGGGGCCATGTTGCGGGAGGTGCGGTCTTGTGGGGGCCATGTTGAGGGAGGAGCGGTCTTGTGGGGGCCATGTTGTGGGAGGTGCTGTCTTGTGTTGGCCATGTTGCGGGAGGAGCGATCTTGTGGGGGCCATGTTGCGGGAGGTGCGGTCTTGTGGGGAGCATGTTGCGGGAGGTGCGGTCTTGTGGGGGCCATGTTGCGGGAGGAGCGATCTTGTGGGGGGCCATGTTGCGGGAGGTGCAGTCTTGTGGGGACCATGTCGTGGGAGGTGCTGTCTTGTGAGGGCCATGTTGCGGGAGGTGCGGTCTTGTGGGGGCCATGTTGAGGGAGGAGCGGTCTTGTGAGGGCCATGTTGTGGGAGGTGCTGTCTTGTGGTGGCCATGTTGCGGGAGGAGCAGTCTTCTGGGGGCCATGTTGAGGGAGGAGCGGTCTTGTGGGGGTCATGTTGCGGGAGGTGCGGTCTTGTGGGGGCCATGTTGCGGGAGGAGCGGTCTTTGGGGGCCATGTTGCGGGAGGAGCGGTCTTGTGGGGGCCATGTTGCGGGAGGAGCGGTCTTGGGGCCATGTTGCGGGAAGTGCGGTCTTGTGGGGGCCATGTTGCGGGAGGAGCGGACTTGTGGGGGCCATGTTGCGGGAGGAGCGGTCTTGTGGGGGCCATGTTGTGGGAGGTGCTGTCTAGGGGGCCATGTTGCGGGAGGTGGTCTTGGGGGGCCATGTTGCGGGAGGTGCGGTCTTGGGGACCATGTTGCAGGAGGATCGGTCTTGTGGGGACCATGTTGCGGGAGGTGCGGTCTTGTGGGGGCCATGTTGTGGGAGGAGCGATCTTGTGGGGGCCATGTTGCTGGAGGTGCGGTCTTGTGGGGACCATGTTGCGGGAGGTGCGGTCTTGTGAGGGCCATGTTGCGGGAGGTGCGGTCTTGTGGGGGCCATGTTGAGGGAGGAGCGGTCTTGTGAGGGCCATGTTGTGTGAGGTGCTGTCTTGTGGTGGCCATGTTGCGGGAGGAGCAGTCTTGTGGGGACCATGTTGAGGGAGGAACGGTCTTGGGAGGGCCATGTTGCGGGAGGTGCGGTCTTGTGGGGGCCATGTTGCGGGAGGAGCGGTCTTGTGGGGGCCATGTTGCGGGAGGTGCGGTCTTGGGGCCATGTTGCGGGAAGTGCGGTCTTGTGGGGGCAATGTTGCGGGAGGAGCGGACTTGTGGGGGCCATGTTGCGGGAGGAGCGGTCTTGTGGGGGCCATGTGGGAGGTGCTGTCTAGGGGGGCCATGTTGCGGGAGGTGCGGTATTGGGGCCATGTTGCGGGAGGAGCCGTCTTGTGGGGGCCATGTTGCGGGAGGTGCGGTCTTGGGGGGCCATGTTGCGGGAGGTGCGGTCTTTGGGGGCCATGTTGCGGGAGGTGCGGTCTTGGGGGACGTGTTGCGGAAGGTGCGTTCTTGGGGGCCATGTTGCGGGAGGTGCGGTCTTGGGGGGCCATGTTGCAGGAGGTGCGGTCTTTGGGGGCCATTTTGCGGGAGGTGCTGTCTTGAGGGGCCATGTTGCGGGAGGTGCGGTCTTGTGGGGGCCATGTTGCTGGAATGCGGCCTTGTGGGGGCCATGTTGCGGGAGGAGCGGACTTGTGGGGGCCATGTTGCGGGAGGAGTTGTCTTGTGGGGGCCATGTTGCGGGAGGAGCGGTCTTGTCGGGGCCATGTTGCAGGAGGTGCAGTCTTGTGGGGGCCATGTTGCGGGAGGAGCGGACTTGTGGGGGCCATGTTGCGGGAGGAATGGTCCTGGGGCCATGTTGCGGGAGGAGCGGTCTTGTGGGGACCATGTTGCGGGAGGTGCGGTCTTGGGGGGCCATGTTGCGGCAGGTGCGGTCTTTGGGGGCCATGTTGCGGGAGGTGCGGTCTTGGGGGACGTGTTGCGGAAGGTGCGGTCTTGGGGCCATGTTGCAGGAGGTGCGGTCTTGGGCGGCCATGTTGCAGGAGGTGCGGTCTTGGGGGGCCATTTTGCGGGAGGTGCTGTCTTGAGGGGCCATGCTGCGGGAGGTGCGGTCTTGTGGGGGCCATGTTGCGGGAAGCGGTCTTGTGGGGGCCATGTTGAAGGAGGAGTGGTCTTGTGGGGGCCATGTTGCGGGAGGAGCGGTCTTGTGGGGGCCATGTTGCGGGAGGTGCGGTCTTGGGGCCATGTTGCGGGAAGTGCGGTCTTGTGGGGGCCATGTTGCGGGAGGAGCGGACTTGTGGGGGCCATGTTGCGGGAGGAGCGGTCTTGTGGGAGCCATGTTGCGGGAGGAGCGGTCTTGTGGGGGCCATGTTGCGGGAGGTGCGGTCTTGGGGGGCCATGTTGCGGGAGGAGCGGTGTTCTGTGGGCCATGTTGCGGGAGGTGCGGTCTTGGGGCCATGTTGCGGGAAGTACGGTCTTGTGGGGGCCATGTTGCGGGAGGAGCGGACTTGTGGGGGCCATGCTGCGGGAGGAGCGGTCTTGTGGGGGCCATGTTGCGGGAGGAGCGGTGTTCTGTGGGCCATGTTGCGGGAGGTGCGGTCTTGTACCCATGTTGCGGGAAGTACGGTCATGTGGGGGCCATGTTGCGGGAGGAGCGGACTTGTGGGGGCCATGTTGCGGGAGGAGCGGTCTTGTGGGGGCCATGTTGCGGGAGGTGCGGTCTTGGGGGGCCATGTTGCGGGAGGAGCGGTCTTGTGGGGGCCATGTTGTGGGAGGTGCTGTCTAGGGGGCCATGTTGCGGGAGGTGGTCTTGGGGGGCCATGTTGCGGGAGGTGCGGTCTTGGGGACCATGTTGCAGGAGGATCGGTCTTGTGGGGACCATGTTGCGGGAGGTGCGGTCTTGTGGGGGCCATGTTGCGGGAGGAGCGATCTTGTGGGGGCCATGTTGCTGGAGGTGCGGTCTTGTGGGGACCATGTTGCGGGAGGTGCGGTCTTGTGAGGGCCATGTTGCGGGAGGTGCGGTCTTGTGGGGGCCATGTTGAGGGAGGAGCGGTCTTGTGAGGGCCATGTTGTGTGAGGTGCTGTCTTGTGGTGGCCATGTTGCGGGAGGAGCAGTCTTGTGGGGACCATGTTGAGGGAGGAACGGTCTTGGGAGGGCCATGTTGCGGGAGGTGCGGTCTTGTGGGGGCCATGTTGCGGGAGGAGCGGTCTTGTGGGGGCCATGTTGCGGGAGGTGCGGTCTTGGGGCCATGTTGCGGGAAGTGCGGTCTTGTGGGGGCAATGTTGCGGGAGGAGCGGACTTGTGGGGGCCATGTTGCGGGAGGAGCGGTCTTGTGGGGGCCATGTGGGAGGTGCTGTCTAGGGGGGCCATGTTGCGGGAGGTGCGGTCTTGGGGCCATGTTGCGGGAGGAGCCGTCTTGTGGGGGCCATGTTGCGGGAGGTGCGGTCTTGGGGGGCCATGTTGCGGGAGGTGCGGTCTTTGGGGGCCATGTTGCGGGAGGTGCGGTCTTGGGGGACGTGTTGCGGAAGGTGCGTTCTTGGGGGCCATGTTGCGGGAGGTGCGGTCTTGGGGGGCCATGTTGCAGGAGGTGCGGTCTTTGGGGGCCATTTTGCGGGAGGTGCGGTCTTGGGGGGCCATGTTGCGGGAGGTGCGGTCTTGTGGGGGCCATGTTGCTGGAATGCAGTCTTGTGGGGGCCATGTTGCGGGAGGAGCGGACTTGTGGGGGCCATGTTGCGGGAGGAGCGGTCTTGTGGGGGCCATGTTGCGGGAGGAGTGGTCTTGTCGGGGCCATGTTGCAGGAGGTGCGGTCTTGTGGGGGCCATGTTGCGGGAGGAGCGGACTTGTGGGGGCCATGTTGTGGGAGGAATGGTCCTGGGGCCATGTTGCGGGAGGAGCGGTCTTGTGGGGACCATGTTGCGGGAGGTGCGGTCTTGGGGGGCCATGTTGCGGCAGGTGCGGTCTTTGGGGGCCATGTTGCGGGAGGTGCGGTCTTGGGGGACGTGTTGCGGAAGGTGCGGTCTTGGGGCCATGTTGCAGGAGGTGCGGTCTTGGGCGGCCATGTTGCAGGAGGTGCGGTCTTGGGGGGCCATTTTGCGGGAGTTGCTGTCTTGAGGGGCCATGCTGCGGGAGGTGCGGTCTTGTGGGGGCCATGTTGCGGGAAGCGGTCTTGTGGGGGCCATGTTGAAGGAGGAGTGGTCTTGTGGGGGCCATGTTGCGGGAGGAGCGGTCTTGTGGGGGCCATGTTGCGGGAGGAGCGGTCTTGTGGGAGCCATGTTGCGGGAGGAGCGGTCTTGTGGGGGCCATGTTGCGCGAGGTGCGGTCTTGGGGGGCCATGTTGCGGGAGGAGCGGTGTTCTGTGGGCCATGTTGCGGGAGGTGCGGTCTTGGGGCCATGTTGCGGGAAGTACGGTCTTGTGGGGGCCATGTTGCGGGAGGAGCGGACTTGTGGGGGCCATGCTGCGGGAGGAGCGGTCTTGTGGGGGCCATGTTGTGGGAGGAGCGGTGTTCTGTGGGCCATGTTGCGGGAGGTGCGGTCTTGTACCCATGTTGCGGGAAGTACGGTCATGTGGGGGCCATGTTGTGGGAGGAGCGGACTTGTGGGGCCATGTTGCGGGAGGAGCGGTCTTGTGGGGGCCATGTTGCGGGAGGTGCGGTCTTGGGGGGCCATGTTGCGGGAGGAGCGGTCTTGTGGGGGCCATGTTGTGGGAGGTGCTGTCTTGGGGGGCCATGTTGCGGGAGGTGCGGTCTTGGGGGCCATGTTGCGGGAGGAGCCGTCTTGTGGGGGCCATGTTGCGGGAGGTGCGCTCTTGGGGGGCCATGTTGCGGGAGGTGCGGTCTTGGGGGCCATATTGCGGGAAGTGCGGTCTTGGGGGACGTGTTCCGGAAGGTGCGGTCTTGGGGGCCATATTGTGGGAGGTGCTGTCTTAGGGGCCATGTTGCGGGAGGTGCTGTCTTGGGGGCCATGTTGCAGGAGGTACGGTCTTTGGGGCATGTTGTGGGGGGTGCGGTCTAGGGGGCCATGTTGCAGGAGGTGCGGTGTTGAGGGGGCCATGTTGTGGGAGGTGCTGTCTTGGGGGCCAGTGCTGTCTTGGGGGGCCGGTGCTGTCTTGGGGGCCATGTTGTGGGAGGCGTGGTCTTGGGGGGCATGTTGTGGGGGGTGCGTTTTTGGGGCCATGTTGTGGGAGGTGCGGTCTTGGGGGCCATGTTGTGGGAGGTGCTGTCTTGGAGGGCCATGTTGTGGGAGGTTCTGTCTTGGGGGTCATGTTGTGGGAGTTGTGGTCTTGGGGGCATGTTTCGGGGGGTGCGGTCTGGGGGCCATGTTGCGGGAGGTGCGGTCTTTTGGGCCATGTTGCGGGGGGCGCGGTCTTGGGGGGCCATGTTGCGGGAGGTGCGGTCTTGGGGCCATGTTTTGAGGGGGTGCCGTCTTGGGGGACTATGTTGCGGGAGGTGCGGTCTTGGGGGGCCATGTTGTGGAAAGTGCTGTCTTGGGGGCCATGTTGCGGGAGGTGTGGTCTTGGGGCCATGTTGCGGGAAGTACGGTCTTGTGCGGGCCATGTTGCGGGAGGAGCGGACTTGTGGGGGCCATGTTACGGGAGGAGCGGTCTT
Organism: Cherax quadricarinatus; assembly: GCF_038502225.1. NCBI lineage: Eukaryota > Metazoa > Arthropoda > Malacostraca > Decapoda > Parastacidae > Cherax > Cherax quadricarinatus. Next base: position 51,683,480 of record NC_091308.1, on the reverse strand, counting down.
GTGGGGGCCATGTTGCGGGAGGAGCGGTCTTGTGGGGGCCATGTTGCGGGAGGTGCGGTCATGGGGACCATGTTGCGGGAGGAGCGGTCTTGTGGGGGCCATGTTGTGGGAGGTGCTGTCTTGGGGGGCCATGTTGCGGGAGGTGCGGTCTTGTGGGGGCCATGTTGCGGGAGGTGTGCTCTTGGGGGCCATGTTGCGGGAGGTGCGGTCTTGGGGGCCATATTGCGGGAGGTGCGGTCTTGGGGGACGTGTTGCGGAAGGTGCGGTCTTGGGGGCCATGTTGCGGGAGGTGCGGTCTTGGGGGGCCATGTTGCGTGAGGTGCGGTCTTGGGGGGCCATTTTGCGGGATGTGCTGTCTTGAGGGGCCATGTTGCAGGAGGTGCGGTTTTGGGGGCCATGTTGTGGGAGGTGCTGTCTTAGGGGCCATGTTGCAGGAGGTGCGGTCTTGGGGGCCATGTTGCGGTAGGTGCTGTCTTGTGGGGCCATGTTGCTCTAGGTGCAGTCTAGGGGGCCATGTTGCAGGAGGTGCTGTCTTGGGGGCCATGTTGCTGGAGGTGCGGTCTAGGGGCCCTGTTGCAGGAGGTGCGGTCTTTGGGGGCCATGTTCTGGGAGGTGCTGTCTTAGGGGCCATGTTGTGGGATGTGCTGTCTTGGGGGCCATGTTGCAGGAGGTGCGGTTTTGGGGGCCATGTTGTGGGAGGTGCTGTCTTAGGGGCCATGTTGCAGGAGGTGCGGTCTTGGGGGCCATGTTGCGGTAGGTGCTGTCTTGTGGGGCCATGTTGCTCTAGGTGCGGTCTAGGGGCCATGTTGCAGGAGGTGCGGTCTTTGGGGGCCATGTTCTGGGAGGTGCTGTCTTAGGGGCCATGTTGCGGGAGGTGCGGTCTTTTGGGGCCATGTTGCAGGAGGTGCGGTCTTGGCAGGCATGTTGTGGGGGGTGCGGTCTGGGGGGCCATGTTGCTGGAGGTGCGGTCTAGGGGGCCATGTTGCAGGAGGTGCGGTCTTAGGGGGCCATGTTGTGGGAGGTGCTGTCTTGGGGGCCATGTTGTGGGAGGCGTGATCTTGGGGGCATGTGGCAGGGGGTGCGGTTTTGGGGCCATGTTGCGGGAGGTGCGGTCTTGGGGGCCATGTTGTGGGAGGTTCTGTCTTGGGGGTCATGTTGTGGGAGTTGTGGTCTTGGGGGCATGTTTCGGGGGGTGCGGTCTGGGGGCCATGTTGCGGGAGGTGCGGTCTTTGGGGCCATGTTGCGGGGGGCGCGGTCTTGGGGGCCATGTTGCAGGAGGTGCGGTCTTGGGGGCCATGTTTTGAGGTGTTGTCTTGGAGGCCATGTTGCAGGGGGTGTGGTCTTTGGGGGCCATGTTGTGGGAGGTGTGATCTTGGGGGCATGTTGCAGGGGGTGCGGTCTTTGGGGACCATGTTGTGGGAGGTGCAGTCTTGGGGGGCCATGTTACGGGGGTGTGGTCTTGGGGGCTATGTTGCGATAGGTGCGGTCTTGGGGGGCCATGTTGTGGAAAGTGCTGTCTTGGGGGGCCATGTTGCGGGAGGTGCGGTCTTGGGGGGCCATGTTGCGGGAGGTGCGGTCTTGGGGGGCCATGTTGCAGGAGGTGCGGTCTTGGGGGACCATGTTGTGGGAGGTGCAGTGTTGAGGGGGCCATGTTGTGGGAGGTGCGGTGTTGAGGGGGCCATGTTGTGGGAGGTGCGGTCTTGGGGGGCCATGTTGTGGGAGGTGCGGTCTTGGGGGGCCATGTTGTGGGAGGTGCGGTGTTGAGGGGGCCATGTTGTGGGAGGTGCAGTGTTGAGGGGGCCATGTTTTGGGAGGTGCGGTCTTGGGGGCCATGTTGTGGGAGGTGTGTTGAGGGGGCCATGTGGGAGGTGCAGTCTTGGGGCCATGTTGTGGGAGGTGCGGTGTTGAGGGGGCCATGTTGTGGGAGGTGCGGTGTTGAGGGGGCTGTTACAAAAAAAACGATTCTAAAAGCTTAGAGATCTCCAGTGAATACTAGAAAGGACTGCCCTTCTAGCATCCAGCCTGTTACTGGGTTTTCGTAACAAGTAGTCAGTATCCTTGTCCAATTATCCATTAAAATTCAGTATGGTTCAATAGTGCTTTAGGATTACAACTGGTAGGCTACTAACTAGAGAAATTAAAATTTAATAAATTTATTAAGTCTATAAGTTGTCTAGAGGTATATTATCAAATTAAATTAATTACAGCAATCAAAATAAAATCAATCTCTCGAGTTCAATATTATTGTGCTGAAAGCACATATCACATTTATAATTCTTAAGTACCGTCAGGTACATTAACATTTAATAAGATATTACAAATATGTACAAGTAAGTGTATGCGTGTAAGTGCTCTTAAGTAGTTAGCTATGTCTCAAGACTCGAATAAGACTTAAACAAGTGACTGACAAAGTCCTCAAATAAATTAACTTCTTGACCGACTGGCAACCCGAACAGTCTGCTTGAACAACAAAGAATGCTAAGCCCAATAGCAATGCAATATCAAGCGACTGCGACACAGAATCAGGAACTGGGAAATAATATAACGACACTAAGTAGGGACCATCTGCAGATCCTCCACTAAAGTTACAAAACTCCCATAATACTGAATCTTCGTTCAGCATAGGAAAACTCGACTGTGACAATGCACAGAAACCAGTACAAAATTAGGTCAGAAGCTATAGCTAAGGACCTGAGATGTTCAGAGTGTCAATGTGACACACAACCTCAGTACAACGTCGAAAATCACTAAGTCTTTACAATGTTCTGTGAACAAAGTTCTACAGAACTAACAAGAATAATGAGACAGACAATCTGTCCAACCAGCAAGCGAGTCTCCAGCAGACTGTCAGACAGACAATCTGTCCTACCAGCAAGCGAGTCTCCAGCAGACTGTCAGACAGACAATCTGTCCAACCAGCAAGCGAGTCTCCAGCAGACTGACAATTTCACGAGAGGTGAGGACACCCCCCCCTCGATCACGTGATAGCTCCGTGGACTGCTGCAGCTCAGAAGCCGGCAGTATAACGAGCGACAAGCGATAATTACAGTAGTTTGACAATCAAGCCTAACTGAGCACATTTTATATACATCCTAACAACATAAGCTAAATAACAATATAATAGTCAAATAATAATATAAAGGCATACATTTACGATTTAGCTATTATCGCAAATATAAGCAATATAAAATTAAATGAAAAGGTAATATACATTATATATATATACATAATAATCATTGTAACCCATTCAGGGGTTGCAACACCCCCCCCAACACGACAGAGGGTCGCACTAGGAGTTGCATGAATGTCTATCACATTATTTCTGGTTACTCATATCAATATTATTATCAATATAAAAATTAAACATGAATCAGAGTCTCTCTTGTGCCAAGCACTTCTACAATTTCACAGCGTCCGTCACTAGGATATGCCCCTAGACTAGGGCAGTACACAGTATCGTATCCCTGTATACTCGTGGTTATGTACATCAGTGTAGAGACAGGATAACGCTGACAAGGAGGGCACGTTGAGGCTCGATCATAGTAGAGGAGACTGCATTCCACTCTTAAGTAGTGGTTGTGGAATGCGAGGCAGTATGAACATCTGAGTATGAAACAGCTTAAGGTGTGTAGTGAGGGGGGGGGTCTGCGACAGGACAGTGTTGCGTCACGCAGTACATCACCCACACCACACTACTCACTCAACACTCAGCTTGTCTCCTCCTCACACAACATTACTGTGAATATATAAATATAATAATTAGACATGACATGAGTATATATAGTTAATATGGGCTGGAGGGATTAAGTTACTTTACTGAATTTGACATAGCAAGTAACAAAAGGTATTTGGGCATAAAATTACGTTAATTTAATGTAACTGATAATTATTAAGGACGAGACAGAGCGTCAGCAATTACATTACAATGACCACTTATGTGTTTTATACTAATAGAATAAGGTTGGATTCTGAGAGCCCACCTCATGATCCTAGCATTTTTACTCTTCATAGTATTTATATAGGTGAGTGGATTGTGGTCAGAAAAAACGTTAATTTTAAATGGGGAAGTGCCCAAATACACGTCAAAATGTTCCAAGGACACCACAAGAGCTAGAGCCTCTTTCTCAATAGTGGCATAATTTTTCTGGTGTCGTTTAAGCTTAGATGAATAGTAACATATAGGATGGAGAATATCAGTGGATGTTGACTGTTGGAGCAGCACAGCACCCACTGCATAACCACTCGCATCTATATGTAAAAAGAAGGGAAGATTGAAATTAGGACTCTTCAACACAGGAGCAGAGGATAGCAAGCGCTTCAACCTTTTGAACGAGTCTGAACAATCTCTAGTCCAGGTGAACTGAACTTTGCTACTAGTAAGCTCAGTGAGAGGAGCTGCAATCTGAGAAAAGTTTGGACAGAACCTGCGATAATATCCTGCCATACCCAGGAATCTCTGTACTCCTTTCCTATCCTGTGGCACTGGAAATTCAGAAATTGCACGAACCTTAGCCTCAATAGGAGCAACCTCACCTTGGCCGATACAAAAGCCTAGATAGGTAATCTTGGCTTGACCAAAACTACATTTAGCTAAGTTAACAGTGAAGTTGTAGTGCGCCAGTCTCTCAAACAATGCTCTGAGACGCGTCAAGTGCTGTTCCCACTCGTCACTGTACACCACTAAGTCGTCAAGGTAGGCTTCTACTCCTTCTAAGTTGTGGGTCAACTCGTTCATTATACGTTGGAATGAAGAAGCCGCGTTACATAGGCCGAAGGGGGTGACGAGGTAGTTAAACAATCCATCTTGAACAGTAAAAGCAGATATTTCTTGAGCACGTTCAGTAAGCGGGACTTGATAATAGCCTCGTAAGAGATCTAAACGGCTGACAAACTGGGCTCCTGACACACGGTCAATAAGGTCGTCAATGCGAGGTAGAGGATAACCATCAGGCAAGGTGACAGAGTTCACTTTCCTGTAATCAGTGCACATCCTGAAACTACCGTCAGGTTTAGGCACTAAAATACAGGGAGATGCCCATGGACTTTTACTGCGTTCAATAAGTCCGTGAGATAACAGAAAATCAACCTCTTCTCTCAATGCTTTATGCTTTGTTGGACTCATCCTATATGGTGATTGCTTAATGGGTGATGCTCCCTGTACATCAACGTCATGTACACCCAGAGTACAACGTTTAGGAACATCACCGAACAATTCAGGGAAATGCAAAATCATGTTTTTAATATCACCAGCTTTATCAATCCCAAGGTTACTAAGAAAATCGTCTAGTGATTGTAGAGTCACTGAATTTTCTAAACGAACCTCTATACCTCTAGAGATGTCAGGTAGACTGACGTTTTCTTCCTCTGTCCTAGGAAGAATAGAAGTAGTAGGTAGAGGACTAGCGTAGTATGCCTTAAGCTGGTTAACATGGTACACATGATTAGATTTCTTTTTCCCAGGCGTACGTACCAAATAATTTACGTCGCTAAGCTTTTTCACTACTTCCAGGGGACCATCATACCTGGCTTGTAGAGCATGACCTGGTACTAATTTCCGAGCCATCACCTTATCTCCTGCTTTAAAAGAACGAGAGACAGCACGCTTGTCATAATGTTGCTTCATTCTAGCTTGGGCTGAAACTAGGTTTTTCGAAGCTAGCTCTCTAGCGGCTGTCAAATGTTGCTGCATTAATGAAGGTGAAGTACTCAATGATGGATTTGATTTTCCTGTCCACACGTCTTTCAACACTGCGAGAGGACCACGCACTTGGTGTCCGAATATTAATTCAAACGGACTAAATCCGAGACTTTCTTGCTCACTTTCTCTCATAGCGAACAGAAGAAAAGGTATACCCTCATCCCAGTCTCTAGAAAAATGTTCACAATAAGCTCTCATCATGGACTTCAGTGTCTGATGAAATCTCTCTAGAGCACCTTGTGACTGTGGATGATAACTGGTTGAAAGTACAGACTTTATTCCTAGGTGGGATAATGCTTCTCGAAAGATCTTAGAAGTGAAGTTAGATCCCTGATCTGATTGTATCTCTCGTGGCAATCCAACCTGGGAGAAAAATTTCATCAGCGCTCTCACAATAGCACGAGCATTAATTTTTCTCATAGGAATAGCTTCGGGATAGCGTGTTGCAGCGTCCATAATAGTAAATAAGTATTGGTTTCCTAGTTTGGTTCTAGGCAAAGGACCAACACAATCAATAATAAGACGTGAGAATGGTTCACCATGCACGGTGATAGGAATGAGAGGCGCAGGTGGAGGTGTGTGCGCTGGCTTGCCTGTCACTTGACACACGTGGCAACGTCGCACATGATCAGCTACTGTTTCCTTCATCTTTGGCCAAGTAAAATGTTTTGCCAGTTTACCGAGTGTCTTCTTGACACCCAAATGTCCTCCTATGGGACTATTGTGAGCAAAATCAATGGCTTGTTCACGAAATGTAACTGGTAACACAACTAGATGCTTGACTGTGGTGGAAACACTATCAGCTGACAACTTACATGTATTTTTCTCCATCAGTACACCGTTACTATAATAGTAACAATTATCGAGATCCTTTGCTTCACTCTCAGTAACTGCTATATCTCTCAGTCTTTCCAGTGACTGATCAACAAACTGATCCTTGATTAAATCATCATGAGTTAGAAATTTAACGTCAGTTGTGTCCTGACTAGGTTGATGACCGGGGGGAGTCAGTGTTAATGATCCTGGGCGCAGAGCGTCACTAAACAACATATTCAACCCCAAATCATTGTCATCCACTAACTCAACAGGAGACAAGGATGGTTGTTGAATCTTTGACATAGCTCTAGTAATTGCGCTGAGAGGAAATAAAATAGGTTTCTCTCTACAAGCTTCAATGGCATAATTATCATCAGTGTTATTATCAATCACAAGTGGTTCTTTACATATACCAGCATGAAGGATATCGTTCCCTATCAACAAGTCCACTGACCTGATGGGAAATACACCACTGGATATACCCACTGAAATATAACCAGTATAATAGCTTGTTTCAATATAAACTTTGTGCAGAGGCACTTTTATAACAGCCCCTCCATAGGCTTCTAACAATACATCTATCTTGCAATAGGTATCGTCAGTTATGGGCAGTACATCTTCTCTTAATAACGTGAGATAACTGCCAGTGTCTCTGAAAGAAATTATCTCAGTTAGATGTGATTCGTCAAATCCTACTTTATCTCTCGAAAAGTAAGGACTCATCGCTGAACGAATCTTTTCGTCAGATACACTTTCTGACGCTAGTCATCTATCCTGAGTAACATTATCTAAAACAGTAGGATCAGAGGCATTGCTAGGCTTTTGGTGTCTTTGTTGCACGGAAGAGGATACGACTTGAGTGGGGGCGCCAGCCGCACGACTGTTTCTCGTATCTCTTTCTAACTTATAGCAATACTCTCTAGTATGTCCTTTTCTGTTACAATAGGTACATTTAACTTTCTTCTTCTCGATACCAGATTTCTGTCTAGCCACAGAGACAGATTCAGGATTGTGAGTTTTCCTGGTAAAGGTACGAGAAGTTACAGTAGCAGGTACATCAGGCCGGCAATGAGCAGCTGATTTAGGTTGCCAACTTCTAGGACAATCTTTAGTTACCTTGTTTCTTTGTGTTTTAGTACGTACAAGTTTGTGAGAAATCTCGTAATTGTCTGCTAATGCTGCAGTTTCCAGAATATCCGAGGTAGTATGATCGATCAGATATTCTTGTATGTCAGCAGACATACAGTTGTTAAACTCTTCGTGTAGTAACAACTGAACAAGGCTGTCGTAGTTGTTACACTTAGCAGCTCTAGTCCATCTCTCAAATGCAACTTTTTTCTCACGAGCAAACTCTACACAAGTTTGATCTTGTCGTCGTTGTAACGTACGAAATGCTCTTTGATAACTTACAGGTAACAAGTTATATGTCTCTAGAATAGTTTGTTTGACAGCGTCATAACTAATGTACTTGGCAAATGGCAAAGCTGCAGTACAAGTTTGAGCTCTTCCTGTCAACGCAGTATGCAGCAATGTTGCCCAGTGCTTACGTGGCCAGTTCATAGCACGAGCCTGGTTCTCAAACACATCAAAATATGTGTCTAAGTCACTTTCAAAAAACTTAGGAACCATGGATGCAGCTTTCTGCACATTAAATGTGTCCTGTGATATATCAGTCTGTTGTCTTAACAGACGAACATTTTCTCTTTGGAAATCTTCTTCGTTCAATCTCCTCTGTGCCTCAATTTGTGCAGTCTGCAACATAATGAGGCGTTCCAACCTCTCAAACTGTTCCTGAGAGATAGGACCAGTGGGTAATGGAGGAGTAGGGAAATTAACATGGTCTGGACGGTCCTTAGGTCGGACACTTGGTCCAGCCGTCTCTAGAGAGTCTAGATCTGGTCTAGGATAAGTAGATACAGGTGTAGTATACACTGTACTAGTATTAGGCTGTGTCATACTACCAGCTATACTCTGTACTATAGTGTCAGTGAAGGAAGGAGCGAGCGAGAACTGAGCTACACTAGGCTCAGACACTAGGCTCACTTCTGCTCTAGTTGCTCTTTCTTCAACTTCAAATAGAGTCATACTTCCTAATTGTGACACTAGGCTTTCTGAATCTGAATCATAATCAGACATCTCTGTATGAGCAGGAAACAATATATCTTTAATTAATGCTCTGACAGTTTCAGCGGTGTAATTCCTGTTATACGTCACACCGAGATATTTGGCTACTTGCCAACACGTCTGAAGTTTTAATGTACTTAACTCAGACAAAGTCAGAGTATCAATTAACTGTTTCACTTTGGCATACATCACGAAAATAATTGTACTACGAGAGAGTGATTATGGGAAACTATAATCCTAATAGGAATTTTAGTGTTGGTTGTCTTAGAGCTAGAACTCATAAACAGTATTTCCATCTCCTTGGATCAAGAGACTCAGTCAGGTACATACATCCACCTGGTATGTTGTACAAGACTAAACTCAAAGTCTTCAGATTAGGAAAGTACTCAAAGTGTTTGATCATAGAAGTACTAGTATGTCAAACTGGACAATTTCTCCAACACCTTGGATCAAGAGCATCCCGGACAGGCCCCCATTTGTTACAAAAAACGCGATTCTAAAAGCTTAGAGATCTCCAGTGAATACTAGAAAGGACTGCCCTTCTAGCATCCAGCCTGTTACTGGGTTTTCGTAACAAGTAGTCAGTATCCTTGTCCAATTATCCATTAAAATTCAGTATGGTTCAATAGTGCTTTAGGATTACAACTGGTAGGCTACTAACTAGAGAAATTAAAATTTAATAAATTTATTAAGTCTATAAGTTGTCTAGAGGTATATTATCAAAGTAAATTAATTACAGCAATCAAAATAAAATCAATCTCTCGAGTTCAATATTATTGTGCTGAAAGCACATATCACATTTATAATTCTTAAGTACCGTCAGGTACATTAACATTTAATAAGATATTACAAATATGTACAAGTAAGTGTGTATGCGTGTAAGTGCTCTTAAGTAGTTAGCTATGTCTCAAGACTCGAATAAGACTTAAACAAGTGACTGACAAAGTCCTCAAATAAACTAACTTCTTGACCGACTGGCAACCCGAACAGTCTGCTTGAACAACAAAGAATGCTAAGCCCAATAGCAATGCAATATCAAGCGACTGCGACACAGAATCAGGAACTGGGAAATAATATAACGACACTAAGTAGGGACCATCTGCAGATCCTCCACAAAAGTTACAAAACTCCCATAATACTGAATCTATGTTCAGCATAGGTAAACTGTGACTGTGACAATACACAGGAACCAGTACAAAATTAGGTCAGAAGCTATAGCTAAGGACCTGAGATGTTCAGAGTGTCAATGTGACACACAACCTCAGTACAACGTCGAAAATCACTAAGTCTATACAATGTTCTGTGAACAAAGTTCTACAGAACTAACAAGAATAATGAGACAGACAATCTGTCCAACCAGCAAGTGAGTCTCCAGCAGACTGACAATACTTCACGAGAGGTGAGGACACCCCCCCCTCGATCACGTGATAGCTACGTGGACAACTGCAGCTCAGAAGCCGGCAGTATAACGAGCGACAAGCGATAATTACAGTAGTTTGACAATCAAGACTAACTGAGCACATTTTATATACATCCTAACAACATAAGCTAAATAACAATATAACAGTCAAATAATAATATAAAGGCATACATTTACGATTTAGCTATTATCGCAAATATAAGCAATATAAAATTAAATGAAAAGGTAATATACATTATATATATACATAATAATCATTGTAACCCATTCAGGGGTTGCAACATGCAGTCTTGGGGGGTCTAGTGCACTGATCGGTGCACATTGCTCATCCATGGTGTTGCAACCCCTGAATGGGTTGCAATGATTAATATGTATATATATATAATTATTACCTTTTCATATAATTTTATATTGCTTATACTTGCGATAATAGCTAAATCGAAAATATATTGCTTTATATTATTATTTGACTTAGTTATGTTGTTAGGTAGGATGTAACACATATATTATGTGCTCAGTTCAAGTCTTGATTGTCTAACTACTGTAATTATCGCTCTTTGCTCGTTATTCTGCCGGCTTCTGTTGCTGAGCTGCAGCTGTCCACGGAGCTATCACGTGATCGATGGGGGGGTGTCCTCACCTCGCCTGAAGTATTGAATCTGGTCTAGACTCGCTTGGTGGTTGGACGTATTCCTGACAAGAAGTGCCTAACTCTTCCTTATTGGCCCTTGTTGGAAGATCGTCTCTTGTCTCATTATTGTTAGTTCTGGAGACTCTGTTCACAGAACATTGTATAGACTTAGTGATTTTCGACGTTGTACTGAGGTTGTGTGTCGCTTAGACACTCTAAACAACTCAGGTCCTGAGCTGTAGCTTCTGACCTAACTTGTACTGGTATCTGTGTATTACCTGGAGTTTACCTGGAGAGGAGGATTTTCTTATGCTGAACTTAGATTCAGTAGTATGGGAGTTTTGTGACTTTTGTGGAGGATCTGCTGATGGTCCCTACTTAGTGTCGTTATATTATCTCCTTGATCCTGATTGTGTCGCAGTTGCTTGTTATATTGCTATTGGGCTTAAAATTCTTTTTATTGTTCAAGCAGACTTTTCTGATTGCCAGTTGGTCAAGAAGTTAGTTTATCTGAGTACTTTGTCAGTCACTTGTTTAAGTCTAGTCGAGTCGTGAGACATAGCGAACTACTTAGAGCACTTACACACATACACACAAACTTACTTGAACATATTTGTAATATCTTATTATATGTTAATGTACCAGACGGTACTTAAGACTTATAAATGTGATATGTGCTTTCAGCACAATAATATTGTACACGAGAGAAGTGATTATTCTTATTTTGTTGATACTGATTAAATTTAATTTGATATACGCCTAGACAACTTAATGATTAATAAATTTATTAAATTTTAATTTCTCTAGTTAGTAGCCTACCAGTTGTAATCCTGAAGCACTTAATTCTTATTGAATTCTAATGGATAATTGGACCAGGATACTGGCTACTTGTTACGAAAACCCAGTAACAGGATGGATGCTAGAAGGGCAGTCCTTTCTAGTATTACCTGGAGATCTCTAAGCTTTTAGAATCGCGTTTTTTGTAACACATGACCACTCATCCAACTGTTCTTTATCATCCACCTGACATTAGCCAGCCAGTACGTCACCGCCACCACCACCCCGACCACCACCACCACCACCATCACCACCATCACCATCACCACCATCACCACCACCACCATCATCACCATCATCACCATCACAACCATCACAACCATCATCACCACCACCACCACCATCACAACCATCACCACCACCACCACCACCACCACCACCACCACCACCACCACCACCACCACCACCACCACCACCACCATCATCACCACCACCACCACCACCACCACCACCACCACCACCACCACCACCACCACCATCACCACCATCACAACCATCACAACCATCACAACCACCATCACCACCACCACCACCACCACCATCACCACCATCACCACCATCACCACCACCACCACCACCACCACCACCACCACCACCACCATCATCACCATCACAACCATCACAACCATCACCACCACCACCACCACCACCACCACCACCACCATCATCACCACCACCACCATCACCACCATCACCACCATCACCACCACCACCACCACCATCATCACCATCACCACCACCACCACCACCACCATCATCATCACCACCACCACCACCACCACCACCACCACCACCACCACCATCACCACCACCACCACCACCACCACCACCACCATCACCACCACCATCACCACCACCACCATCACCACCACCATCACCATCACCACCACCACCACCACCACCACCATCACCACCATCACCACCACCACCATCATCACCACTACTACCACCACCACCACCACCACCACCACCACCATCACCATCACCACCACCATCACCACCACCACCATCACCATCACCACCACCACCACCACCACCATCACCACCACCACCACCACCATCACCACCACCATCACCACCACCACCATCACCACCACTACTATCATCACCACCACCATCACCATCACCACCATCACCACCACCATCACCACCACCATCACCACCACCACAATCACCACCACCACCACCACCACCACCACCATCACCACCACCACCACCACCACCACCACCACCACCACCACCACCACCACACCACCATCACCACCACCACCACCATCACCACCACCATCACCACCACCATCACCACCACCACCACCACCACCATCACCACCACCACCATCACCACCACCATCACCACCACCACCACCACCACCACCACCACCACCACCACCATCACCACCACCACCACCACCACCATCACCACCACCACCACCACCATCACCACCACCACCACCACCACCACCACCACCACCACCACCATCACCACCACCACCATCACCACCACCATCACCACCACCATCACCACCACCACAATCACCACCACCACCACCACCACGACCATCACCACCACCACCACCACCACCACCACCACCACCATCACCACCACCACCATCACCACCACCACCATCACCACCACCATCACCACCACCACCACCACCACCACCACCACCACCACCATCACCACCACCATCACCACCACCATCACCACCACCACCACCACCACCACCACCACCATCACCACCACCACCACCACCACCACCACCATCACCACCACCATCACCACCACCACCACCACCACCACCACCACCACCACCACCACCACCACCATCACCACCACCATCACCACCACCACCACCACCACCACCATCACCACCACCACCACCACCACCACCATCACCACCACCACCACCACCACCACCACCACCACCATCACCACCACCACCACCACCACCACCACCATCACCACCACCACCACCACCACCACCACCACCACCACCACCACCACCACGCTATCCCGGTCGGCTCTCATCTACTGACAAAGTTAGATAATGACGGAGAATTGGCAGAGTTTTCAATATAATTTTTTATATTAAGAATAATAGTTTTTAATATGAGGGTTTTGTTGGGTAGCTGGCCATGTATCTCCCCAGGTAGCTGGCCATGTATCTCCCCGGGTAGCTGGCCATGTATCTCCCCGGGTAGCTGGCCATGTATCTCCCCGGGTAGCTGGCCATATATCTCCCCGGGTAGCTGGCCATGTATCTCCCCGGGTAGCTGGCCATGTATCTCCCCGGGTAGCTGGCCATGTATCTCCCCGGGTAGCTGGCCATGTATCTCCCCGGGTAGCTGGCCATGTATCTCCCCGGGTAGCTGGCCATGTATCTCCCCGGGTAGCTGGCCATGTATCTCCCCGGGTATCTGGCCATGAATCTCCCCGGGTAGCTGGCCATATATCTCCCCGGGTAGCTGGCCATGTATCTCCCCGGGGAGCTGGCCATGTATCTCCCCGGGGAGCTGGCCATGTATCTCCCCAGGTAGCTGGCCATATATCTCCCCGGGTAGCTGGCCATGTATCTCCCCGGGGAGCTGGCCATGTATCTCCCCGGGTAGCTGGCCATGTATCTCCCCGGGTAGCTGACCATGTATCTCCCCGGGGAGCTGGCCATGTATCTCCCCGGGTAGCTGGCCATGTATCTCCCCGGGTAGCTGGCCATGTATCTCCCCGGGTAGCTGGCCATGTATCTCCCCGGGTATCTGGCCATGAATCTCCCCGGGTAGCTGGCCATATATCTCCCCGGGTAGCTGGCCATGTATCTCCCCGGGTAGCTGGCCATGTATCTCCCCGGGTAGCTGGCCATGTATCTCCCCGGGTAGCTGGCCATGTATCTCCCCGGGTATCTGGCCATGAATCTCCCCGGGTAGCTGGCCATATATCTCCCCGGGTAGCTGGCCATGTATCCCCGGGGAGCTGGCCATGTATCTCCCCGGGTAGCTGGCCATGTATCTCCCCGGGTAGCTGGCCATGTATCTCCCCGGGTAGCTGGCCATGTATCTCCCCGGGTAGCTGGCCATGTATCTCCCCGGGTAGCTGGCCATGTATCTCCCCGGGTCGCTGGCCATGTCTCTCCCCGGGTAGCTGGCCATGTCTCTCCCCGGGTAGCTGGCCAGGTATCGCCCGGGTAGCTGGCCATGTATCTCCCCGGGTAGCTGGCCATGTATCTCCCCGGGCAGCTGGCCATGTATCTCCCCGGGTATCTGGCCATGAATCTCCCCGGGTAGCTGGCCATATATCTCCCCGGGTAGCTGGCCATGTATCTCCCTGGGGAGCTGGCCATGTATCTCCCTGGGGAGCTGGCCATGTATCTCTCCGGGGAGCTGGCCATGTATCTCTCCGGGGAGCTGGCCATGTATCTCCCCGGGGAGCTGGCCATGTATCTCCCCGGGGAGCTGGCCATGTATCTCCCCGGGGAGCTGGCCATGTATCTCCCCGGGGAGCTGGCCATGTATCTCCCCGGGGAGCTGGCCATGTATCTCCCCGGGGAGCTGGCCATGTATCTCCCCGGGGAGCTGGCCATGTATCTCCCCGGGGAGCTGGCCATGTATCTCCCTGGGGAGCTGGCCATGTATCTCCCCGGGGAGCTGGCCATGTATCTCCCCGGGGAGCTGGCCATGTATCTCCCCGGGGAGCTGGCCATGTATCTCCCCGGGGAGCTGGCCATGTATCTCCCCGGGGAGCTGGCCATGTATCTCCCCGGGGAGCTGGCCATGTATCTCCCCGGGGAGCTGGCCATGTATCTCCCCGGGGAGCTGGCCATGTATCTCCCCGGGGAGCTGGCCATGTATCTCCCCGGGGAGCTGGCCATGTATCTCCCCGGGGAGCTGGCCATGTATCTCCCCGGGGAGCTGGCCATGTATCTCCCCGGGGAGCTGGCCATGTATCTCCCCGGGGAGCTGGCCATGTATCTCCCCGGGGAGCTGGCCATGTATCTCCCCGGGGAGCTGGCCATGTATCTCCCCGGGGAGCTACCCACTCAATAGGCCTGGTTTTTGAGTTTGAAAACCCCGGGCCTGACCTGGCACCTGAACTCAAAAAACTATATTATTTATTATAATTTGGATATAAAAACTTATTGTAGCTGAGCCATTAATCATTTGTTGATGCTTTTTCTAACTGGACAATAACTAGAGAATTAAAAAAGAGAAACGGAGTGTCATTGTATACATTAATAGTGTGAAATATAATTCATATTTAATTATTAAGAGAGTAGCTTACTGGACTTAAAGTGTACTTGTTAACAATGTGTGTACGGTACAGTATCTGTACAATACATGTACACTATAACATGTAATGTTCTAACAAACTATAATTAAGCAGCCGTTTCTAATATACATTACAAATTTACAACCAACATGTATATATATACTAGACTTTGTTAACAGGGGTCTGTTATAACACTGATGTTTGTTACTATATGTGATTGTTGGTGTGTTATAGCGCTGATGATTGTTACTGTGTGTGATTGTTGGTGTGTTATAGCACTGATGATTGTTACTGTGTGTGATTGTTGTTATAACACTGATGTTTGTTACTATATGTGATTGTTGGTGTTATAGCGCTGATGATTGTTACTGTGTGTGATTGTTGTTATAACACTGATGTTTGTTACTATATGTGATTGTTGGTGTGTTATAGCGCTGATGATTGTTACTGTGTGTGATTGTTGTTATAACATTGATGTTTGTTACTATATGTGATTGTTGGTGTGTTATAGCGCTGATGATTGTTACTGTGTGTGATTGTTGGTGTGTTATAGCACTGATGATTATTACTGTGTGTGATTGTTGGTGTGTTATAGCACTGATGATTGTTACTGTGTGTGATTGTTGGTGTGTTATAGCACTGATGATTGTTACTGTGTGTGATTGTTGGTGTGTTATAGCACTGATGATTATTACTGTGTGTGATTGTTGGTGTGTTATAGCACTGATGATTGTTACTGTGTGTGATTGTTGTTATAACACTGATGTTTGTTACTATATGTGATTGTTGGTGTTATAGCGCTGATGATTGTTACTGTGTGTGATTGTTGTTATAACACTGATGTTTGTTACTATATGTGATTGTTGGTGTGTTATAGCGCTGATGATTGTTACTGTGTGTGATTGTTGGTGTGTTATAGCACTGATGATTGTTACTGTGTGTGATTGTTGTTATAACACTGATGTTTGTTACTATATGTGATTGTTGGTGTGTTATAGCGCTGATGATTGTTACTGTGTGATTGTTGGTGTGTTATAGCACTGATGATTATTACTGTGTGTGATTGTTGGTGTGTTATAGCACTGATGATTGTTACTGTGTGATTGTTGGTGTGTTATAGCACTGATGATTGTTACTGTGTGTGATTGTTGTTATAACATTGATGTTTGTTACTATATGTGATTGTTGGTGTTATAGCGCTGATGATTGTTACTGTGTGTGATTGTTGGTGTGTTATAGCACTGATGATTATTACTGTGTGATTGTTGGTGTGTTATAGCGCTGATGATTGTTACTGTGTGATTGTTGGTGTGTTATAGCACTGATGATTGTTACTGTGTGTGATTGTTATAACTGATGTTTGTTACTATATGTGATTGTTGGTGTGTTATAGCACTGATGATTATTACTGTGTGTGATTGTTGGTGTTATAGCACTGATGATTGTTACTGTGTGTGATTGTTGGTGTGTTATAGCACTGATGATTGTTACTGTGTGTGATTGTTGTTATAACACTGATGTTTGTTACTATATGTGATTGTTGGTGTGTTATAGCGCTGATGATTGTTACTGTGTGTGATTGTTGTTATAACATTGATGTTTGTTACTATATGTGACTGTTGGTGTGTTATAGCGCTGATGATTGTTACTGTGTGTGATTGTTGGTGTGTTATAGCACTGATGATTATTACTGTGTGTGATTGTTGGTGTGTTATAGCACTGATGATTGTTACTGTATGTGATTGTTGGTGTGTTATAGCACTGATGATTGTTACTGTATGTGATTGTTGGTGTGTTATAGCGCTGATGATTGTTACTGTGTGTGATTGTTATAACATTGATGTTTGTTACTCTGTGTGATTGTTGGTGTGTTATAGCGCTGATGATTGTTACTGTGTGTGATTGTTATAACATTGATGTTTGTTACTCTATGTGATTGTTGGTGTGTTATAGCGCTGATGATTGTTACTGTGTGATTGTTATAACACTGATGTTTGTTACTATATGTGATTGTTGGTGTGTTATAGCGCTGATGATTGTTACTGTGTGTGATTGTTGTTATAACATTGATGTTTGTTACTATATGTGATTGTTGGTGTGTTATAGCACTGATGTTTGTTACTGTGTGTGATTGCTGGTGTGTTATAGCGCTGATGATTGTTACTGTATGTGATTGTTGGTGTGTTATAGCACTGATGATTGTTACTGTATGTGATTGTTGGTGTGTTATAGCACTGATGATTGTTACTGTATGTGATTGTTGTGATATAGCACTGATGTTTGTTACTGTATGCGATTGTTGTGTTATAGCACTGATGTTTGTTACTGTATGTGATTGTTGTTATAGCACTGATGATTGTTACTGTATGGGATTGTTGGTGTGTTATAGCACTGATGATTGTTACTGTATGTGATTGTTGGTGTGTTATAGCACTGATGATTGTTACTGTGTGATTGTTGTTATAACACTGATGTTTGTTACTATATGTGATTGTTGGTGTGTTATAGCGCTGATGATTGTTACTGTGTGTGATTGTTGGTGTGTTATAGCACTGATGATTGTTACTGTGTGTGATTGTTGTTATAACACTGATGTTTGTTACTATATGTGATTGTTGGTGTGTTATAGCGCTGATGATTGTTACTGTGTGTGATTGTTGTTATAACATTGATGTTTGTTACTATATGTGATTGTTGGTGTGTTATAGCGCTGATGATTGTTACTCTGTGTGATTGTTGGTGT
Organism: Cherax quadricarinatus; assembly: GCF_038502225.1. NCBI lineage: Eukaryota > Metazoa > Arthropoda > Malacostraca > Decapoda > Parastacidae > Cherax > Cherax quadricarinatus. The sequence continues at coordinate 51,664,950 of NC_091308.1, read as the reverse complement.
GTTATAGCACTGATGATTGTTACTGTGTGTGATTGTTGTTATAACACTGATGTTTGTTACTATATGTGATTGTTGGTGTGTTATAGCGCTGATGATTGTTACTGTGTGTGATTGTTGTTATAACATTGATGTTTGTTACTATATGTGATTGTTGGTGTGTTATAGCGCTGATGATTGTTACTGTGTGTGATTGTTGGTGTGTTATAGCACTGATGATTGTTACTGTATGTGATTGTTGTGATATAGCACTGATGTTTGTTACTGTATGCGATTGTGTTATAGCACTGATGTTTGCTACTGTATGTGATTGTTATAGCACTGATGATTGTTACTGTATGGGATTGTTGGTGTGTTATAGCACTGATGATTGTTACTGTATGTGATTGTTGGTGTGTTATAGCGCTGATGATTATTACTGTGTGTGATTGTTGGTGTGTTATAGCAGGTGTTATAGTGGGTGAGCAGGTGTTACACTAATGTGAGTGATGTGTCACCAGGTGGGTGAGCAGGTGTCACACTAATGTGATTGATGTGTCACCAGGTGGGTAAGCAGGTGTCACACTAATGTGAGTGATGTGTCACCAGGTGGGTGAGCAGGTGTCACACTAATGTGAGTGATGTGTCACCAGGTGGGTGAGCAGGTGTCACACTAATGTGAGTGATGTGTCATCAGGTGGGTGAGCAGGTGTCACACTAATGTGATTGATGTGTCACCAGGTGGGTGAGCAGGTGTCACACTAATGTGAGTGATGTGTCACCAGGTGGGTGAGCAGGTGTCACACTAATGTGATTGATGTGTCACCAGGTGGGTGAGGAGGTGTCACACTAATGTGATTGATGTGTCACCAGGTGAGTCAGTAGGTGTCACACTAATGAGATTGACGTGTCACCAGTTTGGTGAGCAGGTCACACTAATGTGATGTGTCACCAGGTGCGTGACCAGGTGTCACACTAATGTGATTGATGTGTCACCAGGTGGGTGAGCAGGTGTCACACTAATGTGATTGATGTGTCACCAGGTGGATGAGCAGGTGTCACACTAATGAGATTGATGTGTCACCTTGTGGGTGAGCAGGTGTCACACTAATATGATTGATGTGTCACCTTGTGGGTGAGCAGGTGTCACACTAATAAGATTGATGTGTCACCAGGTGGGTGGGCAGGTGTAACACTAATGTGATGTGTCACCAGGTGGGTGGGCAGGTGTAACACTAATGCGATGTGTCACCGGATGGGTGAGCAGGTGTCACACCAATGTGATTGATGTGTCACCAGGTGGGTGAGCAGGTGTCACACTAATGTGATGTGTACCCAGGTGGGTGAGCAGGTGTCACACTAATGTGATTGATGTGTCACCAGGTGGGTGAGCAGGTGTCACACTAATGTGATTGATGTGTCACCAGGTGGGTGAGCAGGTGTCACACTAATGTGATTGATGTGTCACCAGGTGGGTGAGCAGGTGTCACACTAATGTGATTGATGTGTCACCAGGTGGGTGAGCAGGTGTCACACTCGTGTGGTTGATGTGTCACCAGGTGGGTGAGCAGGTGTCACACTAATGTGATTGATGTGTCACCAGGTGGGTGAGCAGGTGGCACACTAATATGGTTGATGTGTCACCTTGTGGGTGAGCAGGTGTCACACTAATGAGATTGATGTGTCACCAGGTGGGTGAGCAGGTGTAACACTAATGTGATGTGTCACCAGGTGGGTGAGCAGGTGGCACACTAATATGGTTGATGTGTCACCAGGTGGGTGAGCAGGTGTAACACTAATGTGATGTGTCACCAGGTGGGTGAGCAGGTGGCACACTAATGGTTGATGTGTCACCAGGTGGGTGAGCAGGTGTCACACTCGTGTGGTTGATGTGTCACCAGGTGGGTGAGCAGGTGTCACACTAATGTAATTGATGTGTCACCAGGTGGGTGAGCAGGTGGCACACTAATATGGTTGATGTGTCACCAGGTGGGTGAGCAGGTGTCACACTCGTGTGGTTGATGTGTCACCAGGTGGGTGAGCAGGTGTCACACTAATGTAATTGATGTGTTACCAGGTGGGTGAGCAGGTGGCACACTAATATGGTTGATGTGTCACCTTGTGGGTGAGCAGGTGTCACACTAATGTGATTGCTGTGTTACCAGGTGGGTGAGCAGGTGTCACACTGCTGAAGTCTCTTATCAATAATTTTTGATAATTATATAGCAGAGTTGCATGGTTCAGGTCAGGTTGCAGTGCAACAAAGTTACTGTGCTCTCATCTCTGTCTAGTATAATGCAACAGTCACTATGCAGTCATCTCTGTCTAGTATAATGCAACAGTCACTATGCAGTCATCTCTGTCTAGTATAATGCAACAGTCAATATGCAGTCATCTCTGTCTAGTATAATGCAACAGTCACTATGTTGTCATCTCTCTCTAGTATAAAGCAACAGTCACTATGTTGTCATCTCTGTCTAGTATAATGCAACAGTCACTATGTTGTCATCTCTGTCTAGTATAATGCAACAGTCACTATGCAGTCATCTGTCTAGTATAATGCAACAGTCACTATGCAGTCATCTGTCTAGTATAATGCAACAGTCACTATGTTGTCATCTCTGTCTAGTATAATGCAACAGTCACTATGTTGTCATCTCTGTCTAGTATAATGCAACAGTCACTATGTTGTCATCTCTGTCTAGTATAATGCAACAGTCACTATGTCATCTCTGTCTAGTATAATGCAACAGTCACTATGCAGTCATCTCTGTCTAGTATAATGCAACAGTCACTATGTTGTCATCTCTGTCTAGTATAATGCAACAGTCACTATGTTGTCATCTCTGTCTAGTATAATGCAACAGTCACTATGTTGTCATCTGTCTAGTATAATGCAACAGTCACTATGTTGTCATCTCTGTCTAGTATAATGCAACAGTCACTATGTTGTCATCTCTGTCTAGTATAATGCAACAGTCACTGTGCAGTCTTCTCTGTCTAGTATAATGCAGCAAAGTTACTGTGCAGTCATCTCTGTCTAGTATAATGCAACAGTCACTATGTTGTCATCTCTGTCTAGTATAATGCAACAGTCACTATGTTGTCATCTCTGTCTAGTATAATGCAACAGTCAATATGCAGTCATCTCTGTCTAGTATAATGCAGCAGTCACTGTGCAGTCATCTCTGTCTAGTATAATGCAGCAGTCACTGTGCAGTCATCTCTGTCTAGTATAATGCAGCAGTCACTGTGCAGTCATCTCTGTCTAGTATAATGCAGCAAAGTTACTGTGCAGTCATCTCTGTCTAGTATAATGCAACAGTCAATATGCAGTCATCTCTGTCTAGTATAATGCAGCAGTCACTGTGCAGTCATCTCTGTCTAGTATAATGCAGCAGTCACTGTGCAGTCATCTCTGTCTAGTATAATGCAGCAAAGTTACTGTGCAGTCATCTCTGTCTAGTATAATGCAACAGTCAATATGCAGTCATCTCTGTCTAGTATAATGCAGCAGTCACTGTGCAGTCATCTCTGTCTAGTATAATGCAGCACTGTGCAGTCATCTCTGTCTAGTATAATGCAGCAGTCACTGTGCAGTCATCTCTGTCTAGTATAATGCAGCAAAGTTACTGTGCAGTCATCTCTGTCTAGTATAATGCAACAGTCACTATGCAGTCATCTCTGTCTAGTATAATGCAACAGTCACTATGCAGTCATCTCTGTCTAGTATAATGCAACAGTCACTATGCAGTCAATTCTGTCTAGTATAATGCAACAGTCACTATGCAGTCATCTCTGTCTAGTATAATGCAACAGTCACTGTGCAGTCATCTCTGTCTAGTATAATGCAGCAAAGTTACTGTGCAGTCATCTCTGTCTAGTATAATGCAACAGTCACTATGCAGTCATCTCTGTCTAGTATAATGCAACAGTCACTATGCAGTCATCTCTGTCTAGTATAATGCAACAGTCACTATGCAGTCATCTCTGTCTAGTATAATGCAACAGTCACTATGCAGTCATCTCTGTCTAGTATAATGCAACAGTCACTATGCAGTCATCTCTGTCTAGTATAATGCAACAGTCACTATGCAGTCATCTCTGTCTAGTATAATGCAACAGTCAGTATGTTGTCATCTCTGTCTAGTTTAATGCAACAGTCACTATGTTGTCATCTCTGTCTAGTATAATGCAACAGTCACTATGTTGTCATCTCTGTCTAGTATAATGCAACAGTCACTATGTTGTTATCTCTGTCTAGTATAATGCAACAGTCACTATGTTGTCATCTCTGTCTAGTATAATGCAACAGTCACTATGTTGTCATCTCTGTCTAGTATAATGCAGCAGTCACTATGTTGTCATCTCTGTCTAGTATAATGCAGCAGTCACTATGTTGTCATCTCTGTCTAGTATAATGCAAAAAACAGTCACTGTTCAGTCATCTATGTCTAGTATAATGCAACAGTCACTGTGCAGTCATCTGTCTAGTATAATGCAGCAAACAGTCACTGTGCAGTCATCTCTGTCTAGTATAATGCAACAGTCACTATGTTGTCATCTCTGTCTAGTATAATGCAACAGTCACTATGTTGTCATCTCTGTCTAGTATAATGCAACAGTCACTGTGCAGTCATCTCTGTCTAGTATAATGCAGCAAAGTTACTGTGCAGTCATCTCTGTCTAGTATAATGCAACAGTCACTATGTTGTCATCTCTGTCTAGTATAATGCATCAGTCACTATGTTGTCATCTCTGTCTAGTATAATGCAACAGTCAATATGCAGTCATCTCTGTCTAGTATAATGCAGCAGTCACTGTGCAGTCATCTCTGTCTAGTATAATGCAGCAGTCACTGTGCAGTCATCTCTGTCTAGTATAATGCAGCTGTCACTGTGCAGTCATCTCTGTCTAGTATAATGCAGCAAAGTTACTGTGCAGTCATCTCTGTCTAGTATAATGCAACAGTCAATATGCAGTCATCTCTGTCTAGTATAATGCAGCAGTCACTGTGCAGTCATCTCTGTCTAGTATAATGCAGCAGTCACTGTTCAGTCATCTATGTCTAGTATAATGCAACAGTCACTGTGCAGTCATCTGTCTAGTATAATGCAGCAAACAGTCACTGTGCAGTCATCTCTGTCTAGTATAATGCAACAGTCACTATGTTGTCATCTCTGTCTAGTATAATGCAACAGTCACTATGTTGTCATCTCTGTCTAGTATAATGCAACAGTCACTGTGCAGTCATCTCTGTCTAGTATAATGCAGCAAAGTTACTGTGCAGTCATCTCTGTCTAGTATAATGCAACAGTCACTATGTTGTCATCTCTGTCTAGTATAATGCATCAGTCACTATGTTGTCATCTCTGTCTAGTATAATGCAACAGTCAATATGCAGTCATCTCTGTCTAGTATAATGCAGCAGTCACTGTGCAGTCATCTCTGTCTAGTATAATGCAGCAGTCACTGTGCAGTCATCTCTGTCTAGTATAATGCAGCTGTCACTGTGCAGTCATCTCTGTCTAGTATAATGCAGCAAAGTTACTGTGCAGTCATCTCTGTCTAGTATAATGCAACAGTCAATATGCAGTCATCTCTGTCTAGTATAATGCAGCAGTCACTGTGCAGTCATCTCTGTCTAGTATAATGCAGCAGTCACTGTGCAGTCATCTCTGTCTAGTATAATGCAACAGTCACTGTGCAGTCATCTCTGTCTAGTATAATGCAGCAAAGTTACTGTGCAGTCATCTCTGTCTAGTATAATGCAACAGTCAATATGCAGTCATCTCTGTCTAGTATAATGCAGCAGTCACTGTGCAGTCATCTCTGTCTAGTATAATGCAGCACTGTGCAGTCATCGCTGTCTAGTATAATGCAGCAGTCACTGTGCAGTCATCTCTGTCTAGTATAATGCAGCAAAGTTACTGTGCAGTCATCTCTGTCTAGTATAATGCAACACTCACTATGCAGTCATCTCTGTCTAGTATAATGCAGCACTGTGCAGTCATCGCTGTCTAGTATAATGCAGCAGTCACTGTGCAGTCATCTCTGTCTAGTATAATGCAACAGTCACTGTGCAGTCATCTCTGTCTAGTATAATGCAACACTCACTATGCAGTCATCTCTGTCTAGTATAATGCAACAGTCACTATGCAGTCATCTCTGTCTAGTATAATGCAACAGTCACTATGCAGTCATCTCTGTCTAGTATAATGCAACAGTCACTATGCAGTAGTATAATGCAGTCACTATGCAGTCATCTCTGTCTAGTATAATGCAACAGTCACTATGCAGTCATCTCTGTCTAGTATAATGCAACAGTCACTATGCAGTCATCTCTGTCTAGTATAATGCAACAGTCACTATGCAGTCATCTCTGTCTAGTATAATGCAACAGTCACTGTGCGGTCATCTCTGTCTAGTATAATGCAGCAAAGTTACTGTGCAGTCATCTCTGTCTAGTATAATGCAACAGTCACTATGCAGTCATCTCTGTCTAGTATAATGCAACAGTCACTATGCAGTCATCTCTGTCTAGTATAATGCAACAGTCAGTATGCAGTCATCTGTCACTATGCAGTCATCTCTGTCTAGTATAATGCAACAGTCAGTATGTTGTCATCTCTGTCTAGTTTAATGCAACAGTCACTATGTTGTCATCTCTGTCTAGTATAATGCAACAGTCATTATGTTGTCATCTCTGTCTAGTATAATGCAACAGTCACTATGTTGTTATCTCTGTCTAGTATAATGCAACAGTCAGTATGTTGTCATCTCTGTCTAGTATAATGCAACAGTCACTATGTTGTCATCTCTGTCTAGTATAATGCAGCAGTCACTATGTTGTCATCTCTGTCTAGTATAATGCAGCAGTCACTATGTTGTCATCTCTGTCTAGTATAATGCAGCAGTCACTATGTTGTCATCTCTGTCTAGTATAATGCAAAAAACAGTCACTGTTCAGTCATTTATGTCTAGTATAATGCAACAGTCACTGTGCAGTCATCTGTCTAGTATAATGCAGCAAACAGTCACTGTGCAGTCGTCTCTGTCTAGTATAATGCAAAAGTCAATATGTTGTCATCTCTGTCTAGTATAATGCAACAGTCACTATGCAGTCATCTCTGTCTAGTATAATGCAACAGTCACTATGTTGTCATCTCTGTCTAGTATAATGCAACAGTCACTATGCAGTCATCTCTGTCTAGTATAATGCAGAAAACAGTCACTGTGCAGTCATCTCTGTCTAGTATAATGCAACAGTCAATATGCAGTCATCTCTGTCTAGTATAATGCAGAAAACAGTCACTGTGCAGTCATCTCTGTCTAGTATAATGCAACAGTCAATATGCTGTCATCTCTGTCTAGTATAATGCAACAAACAGTCACTGTGCAGTCACCTCTGTCTAGTATAATGCAACAGTCACTATGTTGTCATCTCTGTCTAGTATAATGCAACAGTCACTATGCAGTCACCTCTGTCTAGTATAATGCAACAGTCACTGTGCAGTCATCTCTGTCTAGTATAATGCAGAAAACAGTCACTGTGCAGTCATCTCTGTCTAGTATAATGCAGCAGTCACTGTGCAGTCATCTCTGTCTAGTATAATGCAACAGTCAATATGCTGTCATCTCTGTCTAGTATAATGCAACAATTAGTCACTGTGCAGTCATCTCTGTCTAGTATAATGCAGCAGTCACTGTGCAGTCATCTCTGTCTAGTATAATGCAGCAAACAGTCACTGTGCAGTCATCTCTGTCTAGTATAATGCAGCAGTCACTGTGCAGTCATCTGTCTAGTATAATGCAACAGTCACTGTGCTGTCATTTGTCTAGTAAAATGCAGGATACAGTCACTCTGCAGTCATCTCTGTCTAGTATAATGCAGCAAACAGTCAATCTAGTATAATGCAGCAGTCACTATGCAGTCATCTCTGTCAAGTATAATGCAACAGTCATTGTGCAGTCATCTCTGTCAAGTATAATGCAACAGTCACTGTGCAGTCATCTCTGTCTAGTATAATGCAGCAAATAGTCAATCTAGTATAATGCAGCAGTCACTATGCAGTCATCTCTGTCAAGTATAATGCAACAGTCACTGTGCAGTCATCTCTGTCTAGTATAATGCAGCAAACATCAATTTCAAATATTTACCCTCCATTTGAATGTTTACCATATGTAAAGTGAACATTATTTTTTTCCTCTATTTCATCAGCATTTCTGAAAGTCAAATTTCAAGATATTTCTGATATTTTTTGAGCAATGTTTGCATGTATACTGTATGGTTATTCCACTATGTGTCGTTGGTTCTTCTGTCTCAAGTACTGTTGAGACAGCTGATGATTCATAAAGCACTTTAACACTTCAGTAATATGTCTTAGCACACTTCTGGCAAATATTTCTTTTTCAACAACATGTAAGCAATGTGGTGTACTTAAGTACACTAACAGGTCATGCCTGCCTCTAGTATCTTCTTACTTCTTCATATTTATCCCTCAGTGTATTCCTCTCATCTACCATCTTATTTTCATTGTCTGAATAAAATAGAGTAACCTGGAAAAAAGTAAGAGAACAGAGGTAGAAAAATAACCAAGTTTTGAACAAGAATGCAATATGTTGTGGCATTGTTATCCGAGTCAATGCTGAACAACGTATAGTAATGTTGTGGCATTGTTATCCGAGTCAATGCTGAACAACGTATAGTAATGTTGTGGCATTGTTATCCGAGTCAATGCTGAACAACGTATAGTAATGTTGTGGCATTGTTATCCGAGTCAATGCTGAACAACGTATAGTAATGTTGTGGCATTGTTATCCGAGTCAATGCTGAACAACGTATAGTAATGTGGCATTGTTATCCGAGTCAATGCTGAACAACGTATAGTAATGTCAACGTTATAGTATGCTTCTATATAAATAATATTTTTCTCCATTACTGTAATTATAAATGTGATATATAATGCATTGCAGTGGGGTGGTATGGGTAGGAAAATGTTATGTAAATTAGACACTGTTATTGCCACTTCATCACTTTCATGCTACTATCTACAACACTGCCTGGAGTCGATGTAATCGGTCTATCAGTCTTTTCAAGATTGATGGACTCATTACATCAACCCTAAGCTGAGGGACTGATTACCTCAAACTCTTTCTGATCTTCAACATTCTCCTTTGTATGGACTGATGAAGCCACTGTGTGGCGAAACGTTTCCTCAATGAAGATACCCAAGTGTTGCACATGTGTCTAATTTATCAACTTGCGTGTTCTTTGAACCATTTATGTACAAGTACACTAGTGTATTGTGTCTGGTTTGTACTACACTTCATTAATAAACAATATTAAATAATGATTTTATTGTTTTAGATGTCAGTATAATACTGTGCTAATATTCCCTAACTTTATACTACTAAGAAGTGCACAGTAATACACTGCATTGTACTGCAGTGTTATATAATCACAGTTTACAGATCAGTATATCATACAGTAAAGTAAATAAAAGTACAGTATACAGTGGAAATATAGTGACAGTATACAGTGACAGTATAGAGTGACAGTATACACTGTGACAGTATACAACATTCGCAGTATACAAAGAGACATTATACAGTGACAGTATACACAGTGACAGTATGCAACATTCGCAGTATACACAGACATTATAGTGACAGTATACACTGTGACAGTATACACTTTGACAGTATACAGTGACAGTATACACTTTGACAGTATACAACATTCGCAGTATACAAAGAGACATTATACAGTGACAGTATACACTGTGACAGTATGCAACATTCGCAGTATACACAGTGACAGTATACACTGTGACAGTATGCAGTATTCGCGGTATACACAGTGACAGTATACACAGTGACAGTATGCTACATTCGCAGTATACACAGTGACAGTATGCTACATTCGCAGTATACACAGTGACAGTATACACTGGCAGTATGCAACATTCGCAGTATACACTGGCAGTATGCAACATTCGCAGTATACACAGTGACAGTATACAGTGACAGTATGCAACATTCGCAGTATACACAGTGACAGTATACACAGTGACAGTATGCAACATTCGCAGTATACACAGTGACAGTATACACAGTGACAGTATGCAACATTCGCAGTATACACAGTGACAGTATACACAGTGACAGTATACACAGTGACAGTATGCAACATTCGCAGTATACACAGTGACAGTATACACAGTGACAGTATACAGTGACAATATGCAACATTCGCAGTATACACAGTGACAGTATGCAACATTCGCAGTATACACAGTGACAGTATGCAACATTCGCAGTATACACAGTGACAGTATACACAGTGACAGTATGCAACATTCGCAGTATACACAGTGACAGTATACACAGTGACAGTATGCAACATTCGCAGTATACACAGTGACGGTATACAGTGACAATATGCAACATTCGCAGTATACACAGTGACAGTATACAGTGACAGTATGCAACATTCGCAGTATACACAGTGACAGTATACAGTGACAATATGCAACATTCGCAGTATACACAGTGACAGTATACAGTGACAGTATGCAACATTCGCAGTATACACAGTGACAGTATACAGTGACAATATGCAACATTCGCAGTATACACAGTGACAGTATACAGTGACAATATGCAACATTCGCAGTATACACAGTGACAGTATACACAGTGACAGTATGCAACATTCGCAGTATACACAGTGACAGTATGCAACATTCGCAGTATACACAGTGACAGTATACAGTGACAGTATACACAGTGACAGTATGCAACATTCGCAGTATACACAGTGACAGTATACACAGTGACAGTATGCAACATTCGCAGTATACACAGTGACAGTATGCAACATTCGCAGTATACACAGTGACAGTATACACAGTGACAGTATACAGTGACAGTATACACAGTGACAGTATGCAACATTCGCAGTATACACAGTGACAGTATACACAGTGACAGTATACACAGTGACAGTATGCAACATTCGCAGTATACACAGTGACAGTATACACAGTGACAGTATGCAACATTCGCAGTATACACAGTGACAGTATACACAGTGACAGTATACACAGTGACAGTATACACAGTGACAGTATGCAACATTCGCAGTATACAAAGAGACATTATACAGTGACAGTATACACTGTGACAGTATGCAATATTCGCGGTATACACAGTGACAGTATACACAGTGACAGTATGCTACATTCGCAGTATACACAGTGACAGTATACACAGTGACAGTATGCTACATTCGCAGTATACACAGTGACAGTATACACAGTGACAGTATGCAACATTCGCAGTATACACAGTGACAGTATGCAACATTCGCAGTATACACAGTGACAGTATACACAGTGACAGTATGCAACATTCGCAGTATACACAGTGACAGTATACACAGTGACAGTATGCAACATTCGCAGTATACACAGTGACGGTATACAGTGACAATATGCAACATTCGCAGTATACACAGTGACAGTATACAGTGACAGTATGCAACATTCGCAGTATACACAGTGACAGTATACAGTGACAATATGCAACATTCGCAGTATACACAGTGACAGTATACAGTGACAGTATGCAACATTCGCAGTATACACAGTGACAGTATACAGTGACAATATGCAACATTCGCAGTATACACAGTGACAGTATACAGTGACAATATGCAACATTCGCAGTATACACAGTGACAGTATACACAGTGACAGTATGCAACATTCGCAGTATACACAGTGACAGTATGCAACATTCGCAGTATACACAGTGACAGTATACAGTGACAGTATACACAGTGACAGTATGCAACATTCGCAGTATACACAGTGACAGTATACACAGTGACAGTATGCAACATTCGCAGTATACACAGTGACAGTATGCAACATTCGCAGTATACACAGTGACAGTATACACAGTGACAGTATACAGTGACAGTATACACAGTGACAGTATGCAACATTCGCAGTATACACAGTGACAGTATACACAGTGACAGTATACACAGTGACAGTATGCAACATTCGCAGTATACACAGTGACAGTATACACAGTGACAGTATGCAACATTCGCAGTATACACAGTGACAGTATACACAGTGACAGTATGCAACATTCGCAGTATACAAAGAGACATTATACAGTGACAGTATACACTGTGACAGTATGCAATATTCGCGGTATACACAGTGACAGTATACACAGTGACAGTATGCTACATTCGCAGTATACACAGTGACAGTATACACAGTGACAGTATGCTACATTCGCAGTATACACAGTGACAGTATACACAGTGACAGTATGCAACATTCGCAGTATACACAGTGACAGTATACACTGGCAGTATGCAACATTCGCAGTATACACAGTGACAGTATACACTGTGACAGTATAGAGTGACAGTATACACTGGCAGTATGCAACATTCGCAGTATACACAGTGACAGTATACACTGTGACAGTATACAGTGACAGTATACACTGTGACAGTATACACTGGCAGTATACACTGGCAGTATGCAACATTCATAGTATATATCTCAACCTTGCATTTATAACTAGACAAACAGTAGTCAATTTCCTGTTCTGCTAAACTGCAACAATATTCTTGAGTGTTTTGTGATCGTGTCAACTGACCGGATGGGTGAAGAATGATGTGGTGTCATTATAAAGGCATCTTACAATGATATGTCATTATAAAGGCATCTTACAATGATGTGGTGTCATTATAAAGGCATCTTACAATGATGTGGTGTCATTATAAAGGCATCTTACAATGATGTGGTGTCATTATAAAGGCATCTTACAATGATGTGGTGTCATTATAAAGGCATCTTACAATGATGTGGTGTCATTATAAAGGCATCTTACAATGATGTGGTGTCATTATAAAGGCATCTTACAATGATGTGGTGTCATTATAAAGGCATCTTACAATGATATGTCATTATAAAGGCATCTTACAATGATGTGGTGTCATTATAAAGGCATCTTACAATGATGTGGTGTCATTATAAAGGCATCTTACAATGATATGTCATTATAAAGGCATCTTACAATGATATGTAATTATAAAAGCATCTTACAATGATATGTCATTATAAAGGCATCTTACAATGATGTGGTGTCATTATAAAGGCATCTTAGTGATGTGGTGTCATTATAAAGGCATCTTACAATGATGTGGTGTCATTATAAAGGCATCTTACAGTGATGTGGTGTCATTATAAAGGCATCTTACAATGATGTGGTGTCATTATAAAGGCATCTTACAGTGATATGTCATTATAAAGGCATCTTCCAATGATGTGGTGTCATTATAAAGGCATCTTACAATGATGTGGTGTCATTATAAAGGCATCTTACAATGATGTGGTGTCATTATAAAGGCATCTTACAATGATGTGGTGTCATTATAAAGGCATCTTACAATGATGTGGTGTCATTATAAAGCATCTTACAATGATGTCATAAAGGGATCTTACAATGATGTGGTGTCATTATAAAGGCATCTTACAATGATGTCATTATAAAGGCATCTTACAATGATGTCATTATAAAGGCATCTTACAATGATGTCATTATAAAGGCATCTTACAATGTCATTATAAAGGCATCTTACAATGATTTGTCATAAAGGCATCTTACAATGATGTGGTGTCATTATAAAGGCATCTTACAATGATGTCATAAAGGCATCTTACAATCATGTCATTATAAAGGCATCTTACAATGATTTTCATTATAAAGGCATCTTACAATGATTTGTCATTATAAAGGCATCTTACAATGATTTGTCATAAAGGCATCTTAAATGATGTGGTGTCATTATAAAGGCATCTTACAATGATGTGTCATTATAAAGGCATCTTACAATGATGTGTCATTATAAAGGCATCTTAGTGATGTGGTGTCATTATAAAGGCATCTTAGTGAGGTGGTGTCATTATAAAGGCAACTTACAATGATGTGGTGTCATAAAGCATCTTACAATGATGGGGTGTCATTATAAAGGCATCTTACAATGATGTGGTGTCATTATAAAGGCATCTTACAATGATGTGGTGTCATTATAAAGGCATCTTACAATGATGGGGTGTCATTATAAAGGCATCTTACAATGATGTGTCATTATAAAGGCATCTTACAATGATGTGGTGTCATTATAAAGGCATCTTACAATGATGGGGTGTCATTATAAAGGCATCTTACAATGATGTGGTGTCATTATAAAGGCATCTTACAATGATGTGGTGTCATTATAAAGGCATCTTACAATGATGTGTCATTATAAAGGCATCTTACAATGATGTGGTGTCATTATAAAGGCATCTTACAATGATGGGGTGTCATTATAAAGGCATCTTACAATGATGTGGTGTCATTATAAAGGCATCTTACAATGATGTGTCATTATAAAGGCATCTTACAATGATGTGGTGTCATTATAAAGACATCTTACAATGATGCGGTGTCATAAAGGCATCTTACAATGATGTGGTGTCATTATAAAGACATCTTACAATGATGCGGTGTCATAAAGGCATCTTACAATGATGTGGTGTCATTATAAAGGCATCTTACAATGATATGGTGTCATAAAGGCATCTTACAATGATGTGTCATTATAAAGGCATCTTATAATGTGTCATTATAAAGGCATCTTACAATGATATGGTGTCATAAAGGCATCTTACAGTGATGCGGTGTCATTATAAAGGCATCTTACAATGATGTGGTGTCATTATAAAGGCATCTTACAATGATGCGGTGTCATAAAGGCATCTTACAATGATGTGGTGTCATTATAAAGACATCTTACAATGATGCGGTGTCATAAAGGCATCTTACAATGATGTGGTGTCATTATAAAGGCATCTTATAATGATGTGGTGTCATTATAAAGCATCTTACAATGATGTAGTGTCATTATAAAGCATCTTACAATGATGTAGTGTCATTATAAAGGCATCTTACAATGATGCGGTGTCATAAAGCATCTTACAATGATGTGGTGTCGTAAAGGCATCTTACAATGATGTAGTGTCATTAAAAAGGCATCTTATAATGATGTGTCATTATAAAGCATCTTACAATGATGTAGTGTCATTATAAAGGCATCTTAGAATGATGTGGTGTCATTATAAAGGCATCTTACAATGATGTGTCATTATAAAGGCATCTTACAATGATGTGGTGTCGTAAAGGCATCTTACAATGATGTAGTGTCATTAAAAAGGCATCTTACAATGATGCGGTGTCATTATAAAGGCATCTTATAATGATGTGGTGTCATAAAGCATCTTACAATGATGTAGTGTCATTAAAAAGGCATCTTACAATGATGCGGTGTCATTATAAAGCATCTTACAATGATGTGGTGTCATTATAAAGGCATCTTATAATGATGTGGTGTCATTATAAAGGCATCTTATAATGATGTGGTGTCATTATAAAGGCATCTTATAATGATGTAGTGTCATTAAAAAGGCATCTTACAATGATGTGGTGTCATTATAAAGGCATCTTACAATGATGCGGTGTCATTATAAAGCATCTTGCAATGATGTGTCATTATAAAGGCATCTTACAATGATGTGGTGTCATTATAAAGGCATCTTACAATGATGTGGTGTCATTATAAAGGCATCTTACAATGATGTGGTGTCATTATAAAGCATCTTATAATGATGTAGTGTCATTATAAAGCATCTTACAATGATGTGGTGTCATTATAAAGCATCTTACAATGATGTAGTGTCATTATAAAGGCATCTTACAATGATGTGGTGTCATTATAAAGGCATCTTACAGTGATGTGATGTCATTATAAAGGCACCTTACAGTGATGTGGTGTCATTATAAAGGCATCTTACAATGATGTGTCATTATAAAGGCATCTTACAATGATATGGTGTCATAAAGGCATCTTACAATGATGTAGTGTCATTATAAAGGCATCTTACAATGATTTATTTATTATCACACCGGCCGATTCCCACCAAGGCAGGGTGGCCCGAAAAAGAAAAACTTTCACCATCATTCACTCCATCACTGTCTTGCCAGAAGGGTGCTTTACACTACAGTTTTTAAACTGCAACATTAACACCCCTCCTTCAGAGTGCAGGCACTGTACTTCCCATCTCCAGGACTCAAGTCCGGCCTGCCGGTTTCCCTGAATCCCTTCATAAATGTTACTTTGCTCACACTCCAACAGCACGTCAAGTATTAAAAACCATTTGTCTCCATTCACTCCTATCAAACACGCTCACGCATGCCTGCTGGAAGTCCAAGCCCCTCGCACACAAAACCTCCTTTACCCCCTCCCTCCAACCCTTCCTAGGCCGACCCCTACCCCGCCTTCCTTCCACTACAGACTGATACACTCTTGAAGTCATTCTGTTTCGCTCCATTCTCTCTACATGTCCGAACCACCTCAACAACCCTTCCTCAGCCCTCTGGACAACAGTTTTGGTAATCCCGCACCTCCTCCTAACTTCCAAACTACGAATTCTCTGCATTATATTCACACCACACATGACATCTCCACTGCCTCCAGCCTTCTCCTCGCTGCAACATTCATCACCCACGCTTCACACCCATATAAGAGCGTTGGTAAAACTATACTCTCATACATCCCCTCTTTGCCTCCAAGGACAAAGTTCTTTGTCTCCACAGACTCCTAAGTGCACCACTCACTCTTTTTCCCTCATCAATTCTATGATTCACCTCATCTTTCATAGACCCATCCGCTGACACGTCCACTCCCAAATATCTGAATACGTTCACCTCCTCCATACTCTCTCCCTCCAATCTGATATTCAATCTTTCATCACCTAATCTTTTGTTATCCTCATAACCTTACTCTTTCCTGTATTCACCTTTAATTTTCTTCTTTTGCACACCCTACCAAATTCATCCACCAATCTCTGCAACTTCTCTTCAGAATCTCCCAAGAGCACAGTGTCATCAGCAAAGAGCAGCTGTGACAACTCCCACTTTGTGTGTGATTCTTTATCTTTTAACTCCACGCCTCTTGCCAAGACCCTCGCATTTACTTCTCTTACAACCCCATCTATAAATATATTAAACAACCACGGTGACATCACACATCCTTGTCTAAGGCCTACTTTTACTGGGAAAAAATTTCCCTCTTTCCTACATACTCTAACTTGAGCCTCACTATCCTCGTAAAAACTCTTCACTGCTTTCAGTAACCTACCTCCTACACCATACACTTGCAACATCTGCCACATTGCCCCCCTATCCACCCTGTCATACGCCTTTTCCAAATCCATACATGCCACAAAGACCTCTTTAGCCTTATCTAAATACTGTTCACTTATATGTTTCACTGTAAACACCTGGTCCACACACCCCCTACCTTTCCTAAAGCCTCCTTGTTCATCTGCTATCCTATTCTCCGTCTTACTCTTAATTCTTTCAATTATAACTCTACCATACACTTTACCAGGTACACTCAACAGACTTATCCCCCTATAATTTTTGCACTCTCTTTTATCCCCTTTGCCTTATACAAAGGAACTATGCATGCTCTCTGCCAATCCCTAGGTACCTTACCCTCTTCCATACATTTATTAAATAATTGCACCAACCACTCCAAAACTATATCCCCACCTGCTTTTAACATTTCTATCTTTATCCCATCAATCCCGGCTGCCTTACCCCCTTTCATTTTACCTACTGCCTCACGAACTTCCCCCACACTCACAACTGGCTCTTCCTCACTCCTACAAGATGTTATTCCTCCTTGCCCTATACACGAAATCACAGCTTCCCTATCTTCATCAACATTTAACAATTCCTCAAAATATTCCTTCCATCTTCCCAATACCTCTAACTCTCCATTTAATAACTCTCCTCTCCTATTTTTAACTGACAAATCCATTTGTTCTCTAGGCTTTCTTAACTTGTTAATCTCACTCCAAAACTTTTTCTTATTTTCAACAAAATTTGTTGATAACATCTCACCCACTCTCTCATTTGCTCTCTTTTTACATTGCTTCACCACTCTCTTAACTTCTCTCTTTTTCTCCATATACTCTTCCCTCCTTGCATCACTTCTACTTTGTAAAAACTTCTCATATGCTAACTTTTTCTCCCTTACTACTCTCTTTACATCATCATTCCACCAATCGCTCCTCTTCCCTCCTGCACCCACTTTCCTGTAACCACAAACTTCTGCTGAACACTCTAACACTACATTTTTAAACCTACCCCATACCTCTTCGACCCCATTGCCTATGCTCTCATTAGCCCATCTATCCTCCAATAGCTGTTTATATCTTACCCTAACTGCCTCCTCTTTTAGTTTATAAACCTTCACCTCTCTCTTCCCTGATGCTTCTATTCTCCTTGTATCCCATCTACCTTTTACTCTCAGTGTAGCTACAACTAGAAAGTGATCTGATATATCTGTGGCCCCTCTATAAACATGTACATCCTGAAGTCTACTCAACAGTCTTTTATCTACCAATACATAATCCAACAAACTACTGTCATTTCGCCCTACATCATATCGTGTATACTTATTTATCCTCTTTTTCTTAAAATATGTATTACCTATAACTAAACCCCTTTCTATACAAAGTTCAATCAAAGGGCTCCCATTATCATTTACACCTGGCACCCCAAACTTACCTACCACACCCTCTCTAAAAGTTTCTCCTACTTTAGCATTCAAGTCCCCTACCACAATTACTCTCTCACTTGGTTCAAAGGCTCCTATACATTCACTTAACATCTCCCAAAATCTCTCTCTCTCCTCTGCATTCCTCTCTTCTCCAGGTGCATACACGCTTATTATGACCCACTTCTCGCATCCAACCTTTACTTTAATCCACATAATTCTTGAATTTACACATTCATATTCTCTTTTCTCCTTCCATAACTGATCATTTAACATTACTGCTACCCCTTCCTTTGCTCTAACTCTCTCAGATACTCCAGATTTAATCCCATTTATTTCCCCCCACTGAAACTCTCCTACCCCCTTCAGCTTTGTTTCGCTTAGGGCCAGGACATCCAACTTCTTTTCATTCATAACATCAGCACTCATCTGTTTCTTGTCATCCGCACTACATCCACGCACATTTAAGCAACCCAGTTTTATAAAGTTTTTCTTCTTCTCTTTTTTAGTAATTGTATACAGGAGAAGGGGTTACTAGCCCATTGCTCCCGGCATTTTAGTCGCCTCATACGACACGCATGGCTTACGGAGGAAAGATTCTTTTCCACTTCCCCCATGGACAATAGAAGAAATAAAAAAGAACAAGAGCTATTTAGAAAAAGGAGAAAAACCTAGATGTATGTATATATATATATGCATGTGCGTGTCTGTGAAGTGTGACCAAAGTGTAAGTAGGAGTAGCAAGATATCCCTGTTATCTTAGCGTGTTTATGAGTTATATCACATTCTTTGATCACCTCCTGCTGAGGATCTCCACCAGTGTTGTCTTGTTGGGGGTTTATATCACATTCTTTGATCACCTCCTGCTGAGGATCTCCACCAATGTTGTCTTGTTGGGGGTTTATATCACATTCTTTGATCACCTCCTGCTGAGGATCTCCACCAATGTTGTCTTGTTGGGGGTTTATATCACATTCTTTGATCACCTCCTGCTGAGGATCTCCACCAATGTTGTCTTGTTGGGGGTTTATATCACATTCTTTGATCACCTCCTGCTGAGGATCTCCACCAATGTTGTCTTGTTGGGGGTTTATATCACATTCTTTGATCACCTCCTGCTGAGGATCTCCACCAATGTTGTCTTGTCGGGGTTTATATCACATTCTTTGATCACCTCCTGCTGAGGATCTCCACCAGTGTTGTCTTGTTGGGGGTTTATATCACATTCTTTGATCACCTCCTGCTGAGGATCTCCACCAATGTTGTCTTGTTGGGGGTTTATATCACATTCTTTGATCACCTCCTGCTGAGGATCTCCACCAGTGTTATGTCTTGTTGGGGGTTTATATCACATTCTTTGATCACCTCCTGCTGAGGATCTCCACCAATGTTATCTTGTCGGGGGTTTATATCACATTCTTTGATCACCTCCTGCTGAGGATCTCCACCAGTGTTGTCTTGTTGGGGGTTTATATCACATTCTTTGATCACCTCCTGCTGAGGATCTCCACCAATGTTGTCTTGTTGGGGGTTTATATCACATTCTTTGATCACCTCCTGCTGAGGATCTCCACCAGTGTTGTCTTGTTGGGGGTTTATATCACATTCTTTGATCACCTCCTGCTGAAGATCTCCACCAATGTTGTCTTGTTGGGGGTTTATATCACATTCTTTGATCACCTCCTGCTGAGGATCTCCACCAATGTTATGTCTTGTTGGGGGTTTATATCACATTCTTTGATCACCTCCTGCTGAAGATCTCCACCAATGTTGTCTTGTTGGGGGTTTATATCACATTCTTTGATCACCTCCTGCTGAGGATCTCCACCAATGTTGTCTTGTTGGGGGTTTATATCACATTCTTTGATCACCTCCTGCTGAGGATCTCCACCAATGTTGTCTTGTTGGGGGTTTATATCACATTCTTTGATCACCTCCTGCTGAGGATCTCCACCAATGTTGTCTTGTTGGGGGTTTATATCACATTCTTTGATCACCTCCTGCTGAAGATCTCCACCAATGTTGTCTTGTTGGGGGTTTATATCATCTTTAAACATTATTACAAGTTTTTACCAATGTTCATTTTCATCAGTACTCATAGGAATGTTTCAGGCATAAAACACTCTGGCAAACTGTAGGTTTAATAATTTCTTTTCTGAATGAGTAGTTTTGTGCACAAGTCTGTGTACTTTCTGTACTGAAGAAGGACATGAGACACTGTAGCACTCAGATAACTTTCACAGGTCCCTGACACGCTGCTTACACTTGGTATATTATATCCTCCTCGAGGCTCTCATCATCACACTAGGTTTCCTTAGCAGATTTATTAAATTTTTTTCCAGTGTTCTTTGAGTATTTCAATTTTTGGGCTGGTTGTTTTGTTTACAATATCTTCACTTCTGTTTCTTATTTCCCTTGTTATGTGTTGTTTCCTCAGACTCCTTCCAGTCTAGAACTTTATATCTACCTTTACTTACCCATTAGTATACAACAGTATTCTAGCTTTGAGAGAATAAGTGACTTTAAGAGTATCATCATTGGCTCAGCAACTCTTGTTTTTAAAGTTCCAGTCATCCGTCCTGTCATTATGTTGCAATAACAACATTGTTGTAGTCCATAGATGTGAGATCTTGCATACAGGACTTTTGCTGTACTGAATGGTTTGACCTTCTCCTGTACGCCATTACACTCTTTATTTCCTCCATTCTTTGATAGCAGAGCAACTTAAATTTATTCTTCTTAAATATATTGATGTATGAAGTCCACTGGAAGACTTCATTTATATCTGCCTGAAGATTTGTTGTCTTCAGTGGATGCCATTTTCATAGAGATTCTAGTAACATAAGCTACTGGAGTGTGTTCCGGGGGTCAGTGCCCCCGCGGCCCAGTCCTTGACCAGACGACCTGGTGGATCAAGGCCTGATCACCCAGTCTGTTACTGCTGGCCATATGTTGCCCCACATACGACCCCACAGTTTGATCAGGTACTGACTTTAGGTATCTGTCCAACTCCCTTTTGAAGGTTTCCGGGACTCTGTTGGTAATTTCCTTTATGCCTGGTTACGGTGCTATGGTTTATGTCCTGGAATGAGACTGAGAAACAAAAGAACTTTCACGGCACACATAAGTATGATAAGGCACCTAAATTACTGGGAACGGTCGAAGTCCCTTGATTTGTATTCCCTGGAATACAGGCGAGAGAGATACATGATAAAACGCTTGGAAAATCCTAGAGGGATTAGTACCAAACTTGCACACGAAAATCACTCCCTGTGAAAGCAAAGGACTCGGCAGGAGATGCAACATTCCCCCAGTGAAAAGCAGGGGTGCCACGAGTACACGAGTATAATAAGTATCCGGGGCCCAAGACTGTTCAACTGCCTCCCAACATACATAAGGGGGATTACCAATAGACTCCTGGCTGTCTTCAAGAAGGCACTGGACAGGCACCTAAAGTCAGTACCTGACCACCCAGGCTGTGGTTCGTACATCAGTTTGCGTACCACCAGCAGTAACAGCCTGGTTGATCAGATCCCGATCCACCACACGGCCTGGTCTCAGACCGAGCCACAGGGGCGTTGACCTCCGAAATCCTCTCCAGGTATACTCCAGGTATCCTGTTTATTAATACTCTCCGTATTCTATTTTAGAGGGTAAATATATGGCTACAATTTTTCCATAGCATTTATCAGTTAGAAGAAGTTCTTGAGTGGCAGTTATGTTGACTTTCTCAAACTCGCTGCTGCTTCATACTAACTTACCCTCTCATTGTTCCTCAGTTGCTGAATTTTCTCCTGAGTTTCAGTTGATTCTCATTGTTGTCAAGGTTTGTTTTACATGACTCATCTGCTGCACTGAGGTTATTATTATATCGGGATGTATAAATGTGTTGAGTATTGTGTTGTAGTTAGTGATGTAACTCTTGTTAACAGTGACACTCTGAGAGGTGATAGTGTGCTACTCAAGTCTGAGAAATCTTGAATCACTTTCTTGATGAAATGTTTCAAATATTGCGCTTGATACACACTTTCTGAGACCGTCATTTTCTTGCACTAACATATGTAGTCGTTTTGTCAACAGAGAATATAAATTGTTAGTAAGATCTTATTTCCATCAGATGATGGAAGGAATGTGTTGTCTATGCAATACATTGCAGTGTATTACATAGAGGCCTATAGGCCTGCCTGTCTCATGACAGGCAGGCTTATATACAGACACTTGCTAGGCATCCCACCTTTGTAGGCCTAATGTTTGTCGTAGGACAGATGTGCTAGATTTTCCAGCTCTGTAGGCCTTCCTGTCATGGGACAGTTGTACTAGGTTTTCCACTTATGTAGGCCTGCCTATTATGGTACTTTTATTAGGCATTCCACCTCTGTATGCCTACCTGTTTTGGGAGAGTTATGGAGAGAAATGGTATAAAATACCGACACTGGATAAACACACAAATGTAGTTTAATACGATGTTTTATTGAGGTTTCTCCCTCAGAGTGGACTTTATAAAGTCATAAACAGATCTACCTAAGGGAGAAAAGTTGTGTGTATAGTGAGTGTGGTGACGTAAAGAGTCGTGTGAGAGATATTGAAGCAACTTCTTGGATAGACTAATAAGAGGTTGGACAGTATGACTTGAAAGAGGTTGGAGTCGGGAAAGACATGCCTAGGTTGGGCCAGTAGGCCTGCTGCAGTATTCCTCTCTACTGCAACCTTTACTGCAACATGTTAGATAACGATCTTTGGATCTTTATCTAACATGACAAGAGGCTCAGCTGTGTTGCAGAAGCCATTGTTCTAAACGTTCTTTGATATGCTGGTTAATGATTCCAGAATCCTGCTTTTCAATGTATCATCTTATGTGACAACAAGTTGTGTGCCATTGTAATTGATCAATGTGTGGGACGGAGGTGCTGTTCAAGTGGTTCACTCTGCTTGGCATATTAAGTATTCACAGATGCATATGTGAAAGTCTCTTGATGTTTCTCCCACGTATATTTGATCACAGTCATGGCAAGGAATTGTATATATACCCCTGCAGTGGTTGGTACTTGGTGCTGTCCCTTACTGGTGATATTCTTGACAATAGTGGAGGCAGTGATGAACAGTTGGAATTTGGTGTTTTAGAGAATGTTGGAGATGTGTTTAACAAGAGTTGTTAGGGAGGACTATGTATCTTCTTTTTGTGGTGTCTCGTCTAGGTGAGTTCAAGATGTGTGGACGGCGCCTGCAGTCTCTGCTCATATGAAGAAGATAGTGAAGTTTATAAAAGAAAACTTTTTATAGGAAAGAGCCTTCTTGTTCATCTTTAAGAACTTCACTATTGCAGATGCGAAGATCATGTACGGAAAAGTCTATGATGACGCCGCTTTTACTTTTGATGTGGTGGTGTGTTTATAAATGGAGAAGATGTGTTAATTAGTAGGTTCGTAGTAGACTTTGAAATATAGTTCATGATCAGATTTATAGAAAACATCAAGGGAAGGAAGAGTGCATCGATTTATTCCTCAAGTGTGAACTGAATGTAGGGACCGACCTGTAACATAATACCTGTTAGGTATTATGTTATTGTTAGATGGTAGCTGACTGTTAGGTATTATGTTACTGTTAGATGGTAGCTGACTGTTAGGTATTATGTTACTGTTAGATGGTAGCTGACTGTTAGGTATTATGTTACTGTCAGATGGTAGCTGACTGTTAGGTATTATATTACTGTTAGATGGTAGCTGACTGTTAGGTATTATGTTACTGTTAGATGGTAGCTGACTGTTAGGTATTATGTTACTGTTAGATGGTAGCTGACTGTTAGGTATTATGTTACTGTTAGATGGTAGCTGACTGTTAGGTATTATGTTACTGTTAGATGGTAGCTGACTGTTAGGTATTATGTTACTGTTAGATGGTAGCTGACTGTTAGGTATTATGTTACTGTTAGATGGTAGCTGACTGTTAGGTATTATATTACTCTTAGATGGTAGCTGACTGTTAGGTATTATGTTACTGTTAGATGGTAGCTGACTGTTAGGTATTATGTTACTGTTAGATGGTAGCTGACTGTTAGGTATTATGTTACTGTTAGATGGTAGCTGACTGTTAGGTATTATGTTACTGTTAGATGGTAGCTGACTGTTAGGTATTATATTACTGTTAGATGGTAGCTGACTGTTAGGTATTATGTTACTGTTAGATGGTAGCTGACTGTTAGGTATTATGTTACTGTTAGATGGTAGCTGACTGTTAGGTATTATGTTACTGTTAGATGGTAGCTGACTGTTAGGTATTATATTACTGTTAGATGGTAGCTGACTGTTAGGTATTATGTTACTGTTAGATGGTAGCTGACTGTTAGGTATTATATTACTGTTAGATGGTAGCTGACTGTTAGGTATTATGTTACTGTTAGATGGTAGCTGACTGTTAGGTATTATGTTACTGTTAGATGGTAGCTGACTGTTAGGTATTATGTTACTGTTAGATGGTAGCTGACTGTTAGGTATTATGTTACTGTTAGATGGTAGCTGACTGTTAGATATTATGTTACTGTTAGATGGTAGCTGACTGTTAGGTATTATGTTACTGTTAGATGGTAACTGACTGTTAGGTATTATGTTACTGTTAGATGGTAGCTGACTGTTAGGTATTATGTTACTGTTAGATGGTAGCTGACTGTTAGATATTATGTTACTGTTAGATGGTAGCTGACTGTTAGGTATTAT
This sequence comes from Cherax quadricarinatus, assembly GCF_038502225.1. Lineage (NCBI taxonomy): Eukaryota > Metazoa > Arthropoda > Malacostraca > Decapoda > Parastacidae > Cherax > Cherax quadricarinatus. Next base: position 51,639,561 of record NC_091308.1, on the reverse strand, counting down.
GTTACTGTTAGATGGTAACTGACTGTTAGGTATTATGTTACTGTTAGATGGTAAGTTACTGTTGGGTGGTAGGTTACTGTTAAGTATTAAGTTCGTGTTAGGTGTTAGGCTGTCTTCCAGGGGTCACTAACAGAGCACCTGCACTGCACTCACTGTACTAGTGAAAGTTGTGTTGAAGAATGCCAGGCAGCAGCACTTGGCACTGAGCCACCACACTATGGTCTGCTATACCTTACCTACTTACCTACCTACCTACCTACTTACCTACCTACTTACCTACCTACCAACCTACCTACCTACCAACCTACCTACCTACCAACCTACCTACCTACCAACCTACCTACCTACCAACCTACCTACCAACCTACCTACCTACCATACCTACCAACCTACCTATCTACCAACCTCCCTCTCCCTCCCTCTCTCTCTCTCTCTCTCTCTCTCTCTCCCTCCCTCCCTCCCTCCCTCCCTCCCTCCCAACCTACCTGCCTGCCTGCCTGCCTGCCTACCTGCCTATCTACCTGCCTGCCTACCTGCCTGCCTGCCTGCCTGCCTGCCTGCCTGCCTGCCTGCCTGCCTGTCTACCTGCCTGTCTACCTGCCTGCCTGCCTGCTTCCACCCCACCTTCCCTCCCTCCCTCCCTCCCTCCCTCCCTCCTTCCTTCCCTGCCTGCCTTCCTAACTCCCCCACCTCCCTACCTACCTGCCTACCTATCTACCTACCTACCTCCCTACCTAACTGCGTGCCTACCTACCTACCCTCACCAGGTTTTATATAGCTCCTACCTTCACTTACAATGTTAGTTTAACATTCACCTGGGTTTATATAGCTCCTACCTTCACTTACAACAATGTTAGTTTAACATTCATCTGGGTTTATATAGCTCATACCTTCACTTACAATGTTAGTTTAACATTCACCTGGGTTTATATAGCTCCTATCTTCACTTACAATGTTAGTTTAACATTCATCTGGGTTTATATAGCTCCTGCCTTCACTTACAATGTTAGTTTAACATTCATCTGGGTTTATATAGCTCCTACCTTCACTTGCAATGTTAGTTTAACATTAATCTGGGTTTATATAGATCCTACCTTCACTTACAATGTTTAACATTCATCTGGGTTTATATCGCTCCTACACTTACAATGTTAGTTTAACATTCATCTGGGTTTATATAGCTCATACCTTCACTTACAATGTTAGTTTAACATTCATCTGGGTTTATATAGCTCCTACCTTCACTTACGATGTTAGTTTAACATTCACCTGGGTTTATATAGCTCATACCTTCACTTACAATATTAGTTTAACATTCACCTGTGTTTATATAGCTCATACCTTCACTTACAATGTTAGTTTAACATTCACCTGGGTTTATATAGCTCCTACCTTCACTTACAATGTTAGTTTAACATTCACCTGGGTTTATATAGCTCCTACCTTCACTTACGATGTTAGTTTAACATTCACCTGGGTTTATATAGCTCATACCTTCACTTACAATATTAGTTTAACATTCACCTGGGTTTATATAGCTTATACCTTCACTTACAATGTTAGTTTAACATTCACCTGGGTTTATATAGCTCATACCTTCACTTACAATGTTAGTTTAACATTCATCTGGGTTTCTATAGCTCATACCTTCACTTACAATGTTAGTTTAACATTCATCTGGGTTTATATAGCTCATACCTTCACTTACAATGTTAGTTTAACATTCATCTGGGTTTATATAGCTCATACCTTCACTTACAATGTTAGTTTAACATTCATCTGGGTTTATATAGCTCATACCTTCACTTACAATGTTAGTTTAACATTCACCTGGGTTTATATAGCTCATACCTTCACTTACAATGTTAGTTTAACATTCACCTGGGTTTATATAGCTCATACCTTCACTTACAATGTTAGTTTAACATTCATCTGGGTTTATATAGCTGATACCTTCACTTACAATGTTAGTTTAACATTCATCAGGGTTTATATAGCTCATACCTTCACTTACAATGTTAGTTTAACATTCATCTGGGTTTATATAGCTCCTACACTTACAATGTTAGTTTAACATTCATCTGGGTTTATATAGCTCCTACCTTCACTTACGATGTTAGTTTAACATTCACCTGGGTTTATATAGCTCATACCTTCACTTACAATGTTAGTTTAACATTCACCTGGGTTTATATAGCTCATACCTTCACTTACAATGTTAGTTTAACATTCATCTGGGTTTATATAGCTCATACCTTCACTTACAATGTTAGTTTAACATTCACCTGGGTTTATATAGTTCATACCTTCACTTACAATGTTAGTTTAACATTCACCTGGGTTTATATAGCTCATACCTTCACTTACAATGTTAGTTTAACATTCATCTGGGTTTATATAGCTGATACCTTCACTTACAATGTTAGTTTAACATTCATCAGGGTTTATATAGCTCATACCTTCACTTACAATGTTAGTTTAACATTCATCTGGGTTTATATAGCTCCTTCACTTACAATGTTAGTTTAACATTCATCTGGGTTTATATAGCTCATACCTTCACTTACAATGTTAGTTTAACATTCACCTGGGTTTATATAGCTCATACCTTCACTTACAATGTTAGTTTAACATTCACCTGGGTTTATATAGCTCATACCTTCACTTACAATGTTAGTTTAACATTCACCTGGGTTTATATAGCTCATACCTTCACTTACAATGTTAGTTTAACATTCATCTGGGTTTATATAGCTCCTACACTTACAATGTTAGTTTAACATTCATCGGGGTTTATATAGCTCATATCTTCACTTACAATGTTAGTTTAACATTCATCTGGGTTTATATAGCTCCTTCCTTCACTTACAATGTTAGTTTAACATTCATCTGGGTTTATTTAGCTCATACCTTCACTTACAATGTTAGTTTAACATTCACCTGGGTTTATATAGCTCCTACCTTCACTTACAATGTTAGTTTAACATTCACCTGGGTTTATATAGCTCCTACCTTCACTTACAATGTTAGTTTAACATTCACCTGGGTTTATATAGCTCATACCTTCACTTACAATGTTAGTTTAACATTCACCTGGGTTTATATAGCTCATACCTTCACTTACAATATTAGTTTAACATTCATCTGGGTTTATATAGCTCATACCTTCACTTACAATGTTAGTTTAACATTCACCTGGGTTTATATAGCTCATACCTTCACTTACAATGTTAGTTTAACATTCACCTGGGTTTATATAGCTCATACCTTCACTTACAATGTTAGTTTAACATTCACCTGGGTTTATATAGCTCATACCTTCACTTACAATGTTAGTTTAACATTCACCAGGGTTTATATAGCTCATACCTTCACTTACAATGTTAGTTTAACATTCACCTGGGTTTATATAGCTCATACCTTCACTTACAATGTTAGTTTAACATTCACCTGGGTTTATATAGCTCATACCTTCACTTACAATGTTAGTTTAACATTCACCTGGGTTTATATAGCTCATACCTTCACTTACAATGTTAGTTTAACATTCACCTGGGTTTATATAGCTCATACCTTCACTTACAATGTTAGTTTAACATTCACCTGGGTTTATATAGCTCATACCTTCACTTACAATGTTAGTTTAACATTCACCTGGGTTTATATAGCTCATACCTTCACTTACAATGTTAGTTTAACATTCACCTGGGTTTATATAGCTCCTACCTTCACTTACAATGTTAGTTTAACATTCACCTGGGTTTATATAGCTCCTGCCTTCACTTACAATGTTAGTTTAACATTCACCTGGGTTTATATAGCTCATACCTTCACTTACAATGTTAGTTTAACATTCACCTGGGTTTATATAGCTCATACCTTCACTTACAATGTTAGTTTAACATTCACCTGGGTTTATATAGCTCATACCTTCACTTACAATGTTAGTTTAACATTCACCTGGGTTTATATAGCTCATACCTTCACTTACAATGTTAGTTTAACATTCACCTGGGTTTATATAGCTCATACCTTCACTTACAATGTTAGTTTAACATTCATCTGGGTTTATATAGCTCATACCTTCACTTACAATGTTAGTTTAAGATTCACCTGGGTTTATATAGTTCATACCTTCACTTACAATGTTAGTTTAACATTCACCTGGGTTTATATAGCTCATACCTTCACTTACAATGTTAGTTTAACATTCACCTGGGTTTATATAGCTCATACCTTCACTTACAATGTTAGTTTAACATTCACTTGGGTTTATATAGCTCATACCTTCACTTACAATGTTAGTTTAACATTCACCTGGGTTTATATAGCTCATACCTTCACTTACAATGTTAGTTTAACATTCACCTGGGTTTATATAGCTCATACCTTCACTTACAATGTTAGTTTAAGATTCACCTGGGTTTATATAGCTCATACCTTCACTTACAATGTTAGTTTTACATTCACCTGGGTTTATATAGCTCATACCTTCACTTACAATGTTAGTTTAACATTCATCTGGGTTTATATAGCTCATACCTTCACTTACAATGTTAGTTTAACATTCACCTGGGTTTATATAACTCCTACCTTCACTTACAATGTTAGTTTAACATTCACCTGGGTTTATATAGCTCATACCTTCACTTACAATGTTAGTTTAACATTCACCTGGGTTTATATAGCTCATACCTTCACTTACAATGTTAGTTTAACATTTACCTGGGTTTATATAGCTCATACCTTCACTTACAATGTTAGTTTAACATTCACCTGGGTTTATATAGCTCATATCTTCACTTACAATGTTAGTTTAACATTCACCTGGGTTTATATAGCTCCTACCTTCACTTACAATGTTAGTTTAACATTCACCTGGGTTTATATAGCTCATACCTTCACTTACAATGTTAGTTTAACATTCACCTGGGTTTATATAGCTCCTACCTTCACTTACAATGTTAGTTTAACATTCCCCTGGGTTTATATAGCTAATACCTTCACTTACAATGTTAGTTTAGCATTCACCTGGGTTTATATAGCTCATACCTTCACTTACAATGTTAGTTTAACATTCACCTGGGTTTATATAGCTCATACCTTCACTTACAATGTTAGTTTAACATTCACCTGGGTTTATATAGCTCATACCTTCACTTACAATGTTAGTTTAACATTCACCTGGGTTTATATAGCTCATACCTTCACTTACAATGTTAGTTTAACATTCACCTGGGTTTATATAGCTCATACCTTCACTTACAATGTTAGTTTAACATTCACCTGGGTTTTTATAGCTCATACCTTCACTTACAATGTTAGTTTAACATTCATCTGGGTTTATATAGCTCATACCTTCACTTACAATGTTAGTTTAACATTCACCTGGGTTTATATAGCTCATACCTTCACTTACAATGTTAGTTTAACATTCACCTGGGTTTATATAGCTCATACCTTCACTTACAATGTTAGTTTAACATTCACCTGGGTTTATATAGCTCATACCTTCACTTACAATGTTAGTTTAACATTCACCTGGGTTTATATAGCTCATATCTTCACTTACAATGTTAGTTTAACATTTATCTGGGTTTATATAGCTCATACCTTCACTTACAATGTTAGTTTAATATTTATCTGGGTTTATATAGCTCATACCTTCACTTACAATGTTAGTTTAACATTCATCTGGGTTTATATAGCTCATATCTTCCCTTACAATGTTAGTTTAACATTCACCTGGGTTTATATAGCTCATACCTTCACTTACAATGTTAGTTTAACATTCATCTGGGTTTATATAGCTCATACCTTCACTTACAATGTTAGTTTAACATTCATCTGGGTTTATATAGCTCCTTCACTTACAATGTTAGTTTAACATTCATCTGGGTTTATATAGCTCCTTCACTTACAATGTTAGTTTAACATTCATCTGGGTTTATATAGCTCATACCTTCACTTACAATGTTAGTTTAACATTCATCTGGGTTTATATAGCTCATACCTTCACTTACAATGTTAGTTTAACATTCACCTGGGTTTATATAGCTCCTACCTTCACTTACAATGTTAGTTTAACATTCACCTGGGTTTATATAGCTCATACCTTCACTTACAATGTTAGTTTAACATTCATCTGGGTTTATATAGCTCATACCTTCACTTACAATGTTAGTTTAACATTCACCTGGGTTTATATAGCTCATACCTTCACTTACAATGTTAGTTTAACATTCATCTGGGTTTATATAGCTCATACCTTCACTTACAATGTTAGTTTAACATTCATCTGGGTTTATATAGCTCATACCTTCACTTACAATGTTAGTTTAACATTCACCTGGGTTTATATAGCTCATACCTTCACTTACAATGTTAGTTTAACATTCACCTGGGTTTATATAGCTCATACCTTCACTTACAATGTTAGTTTAACATTCATCTGGGTTTATATAGCTCATACCTTCACTTACAATGTTAGTTTAACATTCACCTGGGTTTATATAGCTCATACCTTCACTTACAATGTTAGTTTAACATTCACCTGGGTTTATATAGCTCATACCTTCACTTACAATGTTAGTTTAACATTCACCTGGGTTTATATAGCTCATACCTTCACTTACAATGTTAGTTTAACATTCATCTGGGTTTATATAGCTCATACCTTCACTTACAATGTTAGTTTAACATTCATCTGGGTTTATATAGCTCATACCTTCACTTGCAATGTTAGTTTAACATTCACCTGGGTTTATATAGCACATACCTTCACTTACAATGTTAATTTAACATTCACCTGGGTTTATATAGCTCATACCTTCACTTACAATGTTAGTTTAACATTCACCTGGGTTTATATAGCTCATACCTTCACTTACAATGTTAGTTTAACATTCATCTGGGTTTATATAGCTCATACCTTCACTTACAATGTTAGTTTAACATTCATCTGGGTTTATATAGCTCATACCTTCACTTGCAATGTTAGTTTAACATTCACCTGGGTTTATATAGCTCATACCTTCACTTACAATGTTAGTTTAACATTCACCTGGGTTTATATAGCTCATACCTTCACTTACAATGTTAGTTTAACATTCATCTGGGTTTATATAGCTCATACCTTCACTTACAATGTTAGTTTAACATTCACCTGGGTTTATATAGCTCATACCTTCACTTACAATGTTAGTTTAACATTCACCTGGGTTTATATAGCTCATACCTTCACTTACAATGTTAATTTAACATTCACCTGGGTTTATATAGCTCATACCTTCACTTACAATGTTAGTTTAACATTCACCTGGGTTTATATAGCTCATACCTTCACTTACAATGTTAGTTTGACATTCATCTGGGTTTATATAGCTCATACCTTCACTTACAATGTTAGTTTAACATTCACCTGGGTTTATATAGCTCATACCTTCACTTACAATGTTAGTTTAACATTCACCTGGGTTTATATAGCTCCTACCTTCACTTACAATGTTAGTTTAACATTCACCTGGGTTTATATAGCTCCTACCTTCACTTACAATGTTAGTTTAACATTCACCTGGGTTTATATAGCTCATACCTTCACTTACAATGTTAGTTTAACATTCACCTGGGTTTATATAGCTCATACCTTCACTTACAATGTTAGTTTAACATTCACCTGGGTTTATATAGCTCATACCTTCACTTACAATGTTAGTTTAACATTCATCTGGGTTTATATAGCTCCTTCACTTACAATGTTAGTTTAACATTCATCTGGGTTTATATAGCTCATACCTTCACTTACAATGTTAGTTTAACATTCATCTGGGTTTATATAGCTCCTTCACTTACAATGTTAGTTTAACATTCATCTGGGTTTATGTAGCTCATACCTTCACTTACAATGTTAGTTTAACATTCACCTGGGTTTATATAGCTCCTACCTTCACTTACAATGTTAGTTTAACATTCACCTGGGTTTATATAGCTCCTACCTTCACTTACAATGTTAGTTTAACATTCACCTGGGTTTATATAGCTCATACCTTCACTTACAATGTTAGTTTAACATTCACCTGGGTTTATATAGCTCATACCTTCACTTACAATATTAGTTTAACATTCATCTGGGTTTATATAGCTCATACCTTCACTTACAATGTTAGTTTAACATTCACCTGGGTTTATATAGCTCATACCTTCACTTACAATGTTAGTTTAACATTCACCTGGGTTTATAAAGCTCATACCTTCACTTACAATGTTAGTTTAACATTCACCTGGGTTTATATAGCTCATACCTTCACTTACAATGTTAGTTTAACATTCACCTGGGTTTATATAGCTCATACCTTCACTTACAATGTTAGTTTAACATTCACCTGGGTTTATATAGCTCATACCTTCACTTACAATGTTAGTTTAACATTCACCTGGGTTTATATAGCTCATACCTTCACTTACAATGTTAGTTTAACATTCACCTGGGTTTATATAGCTCATACCTTCACTTACAATGTTAGTTTAACATTCACCTGGGTTTATATAGCTCATACCTTCACTTACAATGTTAGTTTAACATTCACCTGGGTTTATATAGCTCATACCTTCACTTACAATGTTAGTTTAACATTCACCTGGGTTTATATAGCTCATACCTTCACTTACAATGTTAGTTTAACATTCACCTGGGTTTATATAGCTCCTACCTTCACTTACAATGTTAGTTTAACATTCACCTGGGTTTATATAGCTCCTGCCTTCACTTACAATGTTAGTTTAACATTCACCTGGGTTTATATAGCTCATACCTTCACTTACAATGTTAGTTTAACATTCACCTGGGTTTATATAGCTCATACCTTCACTTACAATGTTAGTTTAACATTCACCTGGGTTTATATAGCTCATACCTTCACTTACAATGTTAGTTTAACATTCACCTGGGTTTATATAGCTCATACCTTCACTTACAATGTTAGTTTAACATTCACCTGGGTTTATATAGCTCATACCTTCACTTACAATGTTAGTTTAACATTCATCTGGGTTTATATAGCTCATACCTTCACTTACAATGTTAGTTTAAGATTCACCTGGGTTTATATAGTTCATACCTTCACTTACAATGTTAGTTTAACATTCACCTGGGTTTATATAGCTCATACCTTCACTTACAATGTTAGTTTAACATTCACCTGGGTTTATATAGCTCATACCTTCACTTACAATGTTAGTTTAACATTCACCTGGGTTTATATAGCTCATACCTTCACTTACAATGTTAGTTTAACATTCACCTGGGTTTATATAGCTCATACCTTCACTTACAATGTTAGTTTAACATTCACCTGGGTTTATATAGCTCATACCTTCACTTACAATGTTAGTTTAAGATTCACCTGGGTTTATATAGCTCATACCTTCACTTACAATGTTAGTTTTACATTCACCTGGGTTTATATAGCTCATACCTTCACTTACAATGTTAGTTTAACATTCATCTGGGTTTATATAGCTCATACCTTCACTTACAATGTTAGTTTAACATTCACCTGGGTTTATATAACTCCTACCTTCACTTACAATGTTAGTTTAACATTCACCTGGGTTTATATAGCTCATACCTTCACTTACAATGTTAGTTTAACATTCACCTGGGTTTATATAGCTCATACCTTCACTTACAATGTTAGTTTAACATTTACCTGGGTTTATATAGCTCATACCTTCACTTACAATGTTAGTTTAACATTCACCTGGGTTTATATAGCTCATATCTTCACTTACAATGTTAGTTTAACATTCACCTGGGTTTATATAGCTCCTACCTTCACTTACAATGTTAGTTTAACATTCACCTGGGTTTATATAGCTCATACCTTCACTTACAATGTTAGTTTAACATTCACCTGGGTTTATATAGCTCCTACCTTCACTTACAATGTTAGTTTAACATTCCCCTGGGTTTATATAGCTAATACCTTCACTTACAATGTTAGTTTAGCATTCACCTGGGTTTATATAGCTCATACCTTCACTTACAATGTTAGTTTAACATTCACCTGGGTTTATATAGCTCATACCTTCACTTACAATGTTAGTTTAACATTCACCTGGGTTTATATAGCTCATACCTTCACTTACAATGTTAGTTTAACATTCACCTGGGTTTATATAGCTCATACCTTCACTTACAATGTTAGTTTAACATTCACCTGGGTTTATATAGCTCATACCTTCACTTACAATGTTAGTTTAACATTCACCTGGGTTTTTATAGCTCATACCTTCACTTACAATGTTAGTTTAACATTCATCTGGGTTTATATAGCTCATACCTTCACTTACAATGTTAGTTTAACATTCATCTGGGTTTATATAGCTCATACCTTCACTTACAATGTTAGTTTAACATTCACCTGGGTTTATATAGCTCATACCTTCACTTACAATGTTAGTTTAACATTCACCTGGGTTTATATAGCTCATACCTTCACTTACAATGTTAGTTTAACATTCACCTGGGTTTATATAGCTCATATCTTCACTTACAATGTTAGTTTAACATTTATCTGGGTTTATATAGCTCATACCTTCACTTACAATGTTAGTTTAATATTTATCTGGGTTTATATAGCTCATACCTTCACTTACAATGTTAGTTTAACATTCATCTGGGTTTATATAGCTCATATCTTCCCTTACAATGTTAGTTTAACATTCACCTGGGTTTATATAGCTCATACCTTCACTTACAATGTTAGTTTAACATTCATCTGGGTTTATATAGCTCATACCTTCACTTACAATGTTAGTTTAACATTCATCTGGGTTTATATAGCTCATACCTTCACTTACAATGTTAGTTTAACATTCATCTGGGTTTATATAGCTCCTTCACTTACAATGTTAGTTTAACATTCATCTGGGTTTATATAGCTCCTTCACTTACAATGTTAGTTTAACATTCATCTGGGTTTATATAGCTCATACCTTCACTTACAATGTTAGTTTAACATTCATCTGGGTTTATATAGCTCATACCTTCACTTACAATGTTAGTTTAACATTCACCTGGGTTTATATAGCTCCTACCTTCACTTACAATGTTAGTTTAACATTCACCTGGGTTTATATAGCTCATACCTTCACTTACAATGTTAGTTTAACATTCATCTGGGTTTATATAGCTCATACCTTCACTTACAATGTTAGTTTAACATTCACCTGGGTTTATATAGCTCATACCTTCACTTACAATGTTAGTTTAACATTCATCTGGGTTTATATAGCTCATACCTTCACTTACAATGTTAGTTTAACATTCATCTGGGTTTATATAGCTCATACCTTCACTTACAATGTTAGTTTAACATTCACCTGGGTTTATATAGCTCATACCTTCACTTACAATGTTAGTTTAACATTCACCTGGGTTTATATAGCTCATACCTTCACTTACAATGTTAGTTTAACATTCATCTGGGTTTATATAGCTCATACCTTCACTTACAATGTTAGTTTAACATTCACCTGGGTTTATATAGCTCATACCTTCACTTACAATGTTAGTTTAACATTCACCTGGGTTTATATAGCTCATACCTTCACTTACAATGTTAGTTTAACATTCACCTGGGTTTATATAGCTCATACCTTCACTTATTCACTTACAATGTTAGTTTAACATTCATCTGGGTTTATATAGCTCCAACCTTCACTTACAGTGTTAGTTTAACATTCACCTGGGTTTATATAGCTCCTACCTTCACTTACAATGTTATTTTAACATTCACCTGGGTTTATATAGCTCCTACCTTCACTTACAATGTTAGTTTAACATTCATCTGGGTTTATATAGCTCATACCTTCACTTACAATGTTAGTTTAACATTCACCTGGGTTTATATAGCTCATACCTTCACTTACAATGTTAGTTTAACATTCACCTGGGTTTATATAGCTCATACCTTCACTTACAATGTTAGTTTAACATTCACCTGGGTTTATATAGCTCATACCTTCACTTACAATGTTAGTTTAACATTCACCTGGGTTTATATAGCTCATACCTTCACTTACAATGTTAGTTTAACATTCATCTGGGTTTATATAGCTCATACCTTCACTTGCAATGTTAGTTTAACATTCACCTGGGTTTATATAGCACATACCTTCACTTACAATGTTAATTTAACATTCACCTGGGTTTATATAGCTCATACCTTCACTTACAATGTTAGTTTAACATTCACCTGGGTTTATATAGCTCATACCTTCACTTACAATGTTAGTTTAACATTCATCTGGGTTTATATAGCTCATACCTTCACTTACAATGTTAGTTTAACATTCATCTGGGTTTATATAGCTCATACCTTCACTTGCAATGTTAGTTTAACATTCACCTGGGTTTATATAGCTCATACCTTCACTTACAATGTTAGTTTAACATTCACCTGGGTTTATATAGCTCATACCTTCACTTACAATGTTAGTTTAACATTCATCTGGGTTTATATAGCTCATACCTTCACTTACAATGTTAGTTTAACATTCACCTGGGTTTATATAGCTCATACCTTCACTTACAATGTTAGTTTAACATTCACCTGGGTTTATATAGCTCATACCTTCACTTACAATGTTAATTTAACATTCACCTGGGTTTATATAGCTCATACCTTCACTTACAATGTTAGTTTAACATTCACCTGGGTTTATATAGCTCATACCTTCACTTACAATGTTAGTTTGACATTCATCTGGGTTTATATAGCTCATACCTTCACTTACAATGTTAGTTTAACATTCACCTGGGTTTATATAGCTCATACCTTCACTTACAATGTTAGTTTAACATTCACCTGGGTTTATATAGCTCCTACCTTCACTTACAATGTTAGTTTAACATTCACCTGGGTTTATATAGCTCCTACCTTCACTTACAATGTTAGTTTAACATTCACCTGGGTTTATATAGCTCCTACCTTCACTTACAATGTTAGTTTAACATTCACCTGGGTTTATATAGCTCATACCTTCACTTACAATGTTAGTTTAACATTCACCTGGGTTTATATAGCTCATACCTTCACTTACAATGTTAGTTTAACATTCACCTGTGTTTATATAGCTCATACCTTCACTTACAATGTTAGTTTAACATTCATCTGGGTTTATATAGCTCCTTCACTTACAATGTTAGTTTAACATTCATCTGGGTTTATGTAGCTCATACCTTCACTTACAATGTTAGTTTAACATTCACCTGGGTTTATATAGCTCCTACCTTCACTTACAATGTTAGTTTAACATTCACCTGGGTTTATATAGCTCCTACCTTCACTTACAATGTTAGTTTAACATTCACCTGGGTTTATATAGCTCATACCTTCACTTACAATGTTAGTTTAACATTCACCTGGGTTTATATAGCTCATACCTTCACTTACAATGTTAGTTTAACATTCACCTGGGTTTATATAGCTCATACCTTCACTTACAATGTTAGTTTAACATTCACCTGGGTTTATATAGCTCATACCTTCACTTACAATGTTAGTTTAACATTCACCTGGGTTTATATAGCTCATACCTTCACTTACAATGTTAGTTTAACATTCACCTGGGTTTATATAGCTCATACCTTCACTTACAATGTTAGTTTAACATTCACCTGGGTTTATATAGCTCCTACCTTCACTTACAATGTTAGTTTAACATTCACCTGGGTTTATATAGCTCCTACCTTCACTTACAATGTTAGTTTAACATTCACCTGGGTTTATATAGCTCATACCTTCACTTACAATGTTAGTTTAACATTCACCTGGGTTTATATAGCTCATACCTTCACTTACAATGTTAGTTTAACATTCACCTGGGTTTATATAGCTCATACCTTCACTTACAATGTTAGTTTAACATTCATCTGGGTTTATATAGCTCATACCTTCACTTACAATGTTAGTTTAACATTCACCTGGGTTTATATAGCTCATACCTTCACTTACAATGTTAGTTTAACATTCACCTGGGTTTATATAGCTCATACCTTCACTTACAATGTTAGTTTAACATTCACCTGGGTTTATATAGCTCATACCTTCACTTACAATGTTAGTTTAACATTCACCTGGGTTTATATAGCTCATACCTTCACTTACAATGTTAGTTTAAGATTCACCTGGGTTTATATAGCTCATACCTTCACTTACAATGTTAGTTTTACATTCACCTGGGTTTATATAGCTCATACCTTCACTTACAATGTTAGTTTAACATTCATCTGGGTTTATATAGCTCATACCTTCACTTACAATGTTAGTTTAACATTCACCTGGGTTTATATAACTCCTACCTTCACTTACAATGTTAGTTTAACATTCACCTGGGTTTATATAGCTCATACCTTCACTTACAATGTTAGTTTAACATTCACCTGGGTTTATATAGCTCATACCTTCACTTACAATGTTAGTTTAACATTTACCTGGGTTTATATAGCTCATACCTTCACTTACAATGTTAGTTTAACATTCACCTGGGTTTATATAGCTCATATCTTCACTTACAATGTTAGTTTAACATTCACCTGGGTTTATATAGCTCCTACCTTCACTTACAATGTTAGTTTAACATTCACCTGGGTTTATATAGCTCATACCTTCACTTACAATGTTAGTTTAACATTCACCTGGGTTTATATAGCTCCTACCTTCACTTACAATGTTAGTTTAACATTCCCCTGGGTTTATATAGCTAATACCTTCACTTACAATGTTAGTTTAACATTCACCTGGGTTTATATAGCTCATACCTTCACTTACAATGTTAGTTTAACATTCACCTGGGTTTATATAGCTCATATCTTCACTTACAATGTTAGTTTAACATTCATCTGGGTTTATATAGCTCATACCTTCACTTACAATGTTAGTTTAACATTCACCTGGGTTTATATAGCTCATACCTTCACTTACAATGTTAGTTTAACATTCACCTTTGTTTATATAGCTCATACCTTCACTTACAATGTTAGTTTAACATTCACCTGGGTTTATATAGCTCATACCTTCACTTACAATGTTAGTTTAACATTCACCTGGGTTTATATAGCTCATACCTTCACTTACAATGTTAGTTTAACATTCACCTGGGTTTATATAGCTCATACCTTCACTTACAATGTTAGTTTAACATTCACCTGGGTTTTTATAGCTCATACCTTCACTTACAGTGTTAGTTTAACATTCATCTGGGTTTATATAGCTCATACCTTCACTTACAATGTTAGTTTAACATTCACCTGGGTTTATATAGCTCATACCTTCACTTACAATGTTAGTTTAACATTCACCTGGGTTTATATAGCTCATACCTTCACTTACAATGTTAGTTTAACATTCACCTGGGTTTATATAGCTCATACCTTCACTTACAATGTTAGTTTAACATTCATCTGGGTTTATATAGCTCATACCTTCACTTACAATGTTAGTTTAATATTCATCTGGGTTTATATAGCTCATACCTTCACTTACAATGTTAGTTTAATATTCATCTGGGTTTATATAGCTCATACCTTCACTTACAATGTTAGTTTAACATTCATCTGGGTTTATATAGCTCATATCTTCGCTTACAATGTTAGTTTAACATTCACCTGGGTTTATATAGCTCATACCTTCACTTACAATGTTAGTTTAACATTCATCTGGGTTTATATAGCTCATACCTTCACTTACAATGTTAGTTTAACATTCATCTGGGTTTATATAGATCCTACCTTCACTTACAATGTTAGTTTAACATTCATCTGGGTTTATATAGCTCCTTCACTTACAATGTTAGTTTAACATTCATCTGGGTTTATATAGCTCCTTCACTTACAATGTTAGTTTAACATTCATCTGGGTTTATATAGCTCATACCTTCACTTACAATGTTAGTTTAACATTCATCTGGGTTTATATAGCTCATACCTTCACTTACAATGTTAGTTTAACATTCACCTGGGTTTATATAGCTCCTACCTTCACTTACAATGTTAGTTTAACATTCACCTGGGTTTATATAGCTCATACCTTCACTTACAATGTTAGTTTAACATTCATCTGGGTTTATATAGCTCATGCCTTCACTTACAATGTTAGTTTAACATTCACCTGGGTTTATATAGCTCATACCTTCACTTACAATGTTAGTTTAACATTCACCTGGGTTTATATAGCTCATACCTTCACTTACAATGTTAGTTTAACATTCATCTGGGTTTATATAGCTCATACCTTCACTTACAATGTTAGTTTAACATTCACCTGGGTTTATATAGCTCATACCTTCACTTACAATGTTAGTTTAACATTCACCTGGGTTTATATAGCTCATACCTTCACTTACAATGTTAGTTTAACATTCATCTGGGTTTATATAGCTCATACCTTCACTTACAATGTTAGTTTAACATTCACCTGGGTTTATATAGCTCATACCTTCACTTACAATGTTAGTTTAACATTCACCTGGGTTTATATAGCTCATACCTTCACTTACAATGTTAGTTTAACATTCATCTGGGTTTATATAGCTCATACCTTCACTTACAATGTTAGTTTAACATTCACCTGGGTTTATATAGCTCATACCTTCACTTACAATGTTAGTTTAACATTCACCTGGGTTTATATAGCTCATACCTTCACTTACAATGTTAGTTTAACATTCACTTGGGTTTACAAAATATTGTTTTATTTATTGAGTTGTAAATCTTTTTTTAAGCGGAAATTAAACAGTATCGAACACAAGACAGGCGGTAATGGTAGCACCATGATGGTGCTACCATTACACTACCATCAGTGAACATGGTTGTTCTACCATAACACTACCATCAGTGAACATGGTTGTTCTACCATAACACTACCATCAGTGAACATGGTTGTTCTACCATAACACTACCATCAGTGAACATGGTTGTTCTACCATAACACTACCATCAGTGAACATGATTGTTCTACCATAACACTACCATCAGTGAACATGGAGCTGAACTGTTCTCCAGGCTGAGGGACTGATTACCTTATAACTACGTCTTCAAGGGTCATGGACTGATTACATAGTTTTCATATCTCTGCTGCGTCTGCTAACTTCTGTATTTGACTGAGGAAGTCTGCCGTGTAGCTGCAGAGTTGCATCAGTAAAGACACACAACTGTTGTATATGTGTCTTAATCTTCAACTTCTTCGTATTTTGTACCATTATTATATTCACCTTCCCCATGCATGTCTGATCTCATGTTCTGCCTCACCCAGTTGTTCCCCATGCATGTCTGATCTCATGTTCTGCCTCACCCAGTTGTTCCCCATGCATGTCTGATCTCATGTTCTGCCTCACCCAGTTGTTCCCCATGCATGTCTGATCTCATGTTCTGCCTCACCCAGTTGTTCCCCATGCATGTCTGATCTCATGTTCTGCCTCACCCAGTTGTTCCCCATGCATGTCTGATCTCATGTTCTGCCTCACCCAGTTGTTTCCCATGCATGTCTGATCTCATGTTCTGCCTCACCCAGTTGTTGCCCGTGCATGTCTGATCTCATGTTCTGCCTCACCCAGTTGTTCCCCATGCATGTCTGATCTTATGTTCTGCCTCACCCAGTTGTTCCCCATGCATGTCTGATCTCATGTTCTGCTTCACCCAGTTGTTCCCCATGCATGTCTGATCTCATGTTCTGCCTCACCCAGTTGTTCCCCATGCATGTCTGATCTCATGTTCTGCCTCACCCAGTTGTTTCCCGTGCATGTCTGATCTTATGTTCTGCCTCACCCAGTTGTTCCCCATGCATGTCTGATCTCATGTTCTGCCTCACCCAGTTGTTCCCCATGCATGTCTCATCTTATGTTCTCCCACTTGTTCCCCATGCATGACTGATCTTATGCTCTCCCCCACCCACATGTTACCACAACCTGTCTTCCTGGGTCCTGCCTCACCCACATATTACCACAACCTCTCTTCCTGGGTCCTGCCCCACCCACATGTTACCACAACCTGTCTTTCTGGGTCCTGCCCCACCCACATGTTACCACAACCTGTCTTCCTGGGTCCTGCCTCACCCATATGTTACCACAACCTGTCTTCCTGGGTCCCGCCTCACCCACATGTTACCACAACCTGTCTTCCTGGGTCCTGCCCCACCCACATGTTACCACAACCTGTCTTCCTGGGTCCTGCCTCACCCACATGTTACCACAACTTGTCTTCCTGGGTCCTGCCTCACCCACATGTTACCACAACCTGTCTTCCTGGGTCCTGCCTCACCCACATGTTACCACAACCTGTCTTCCTGGGTCCTGCCTCACCCACATGTTACCACAACCTGTCTTCCTGGGTCCTGCCTCACCCACATGTTACCACAACCTGTCTTCCTGGGTCCTGCCCCACCCACATGTTACCACAACCTGTCTTCCTGGGTCCTGCCTCACCCACATGTTACCACAACCTGTCTTCCTGGGTCCTGCCTCACCCACATGTTACCACAACCTGTCTTCCTGGGTCCTGCCTCACCCACATGTTACCACAACCTGTCTTCCTCGGTCCTGCCTCACCCACATGTTACCACAACCTGTCTTCCTGGGTCCTGCCTCACCCACATGTTACCACAACTTGTCTTCCTGGGTCCTGCCTCACCCACATGTTACCACAACCTGTCTTCCTGGGTCCTGCCTCACCCACATGTTACCACAACCTGTCTTCCTGGGTCCTGCCTCACCCACATGTTACCACAACCTGTCTTCCTGGGTCCTGCCTCACCCACATGTTACCACAACCTGTCTTCCTGGGTCCTGCCCCACCCACATGTTACCACAACCTGTCTTCCTGGGTCCTGCCTCACCCACATGTTACCACAACCTGTCTTCCTGGGTCCTGCCCCACCCACATGTTACCACAACCTGTCTTCCTGGGTCCTGCCTCACCCACATGTTACCACAACCTGTCTTCCTGGATCCTGCCTCACCCACATGTTACCACAACCTGTCTTCCTGGGTCCTGCCCCACCCACATGTTACCACAACCTGTCTTCCTGGGTCCTGCCCCACCCACATGTTACCACAACCTGTCTTCCTGGGTCCTGCCTCACCCACATGTTACCACAACCTGTCTTCCTGGGTCCTGCCTCACCCACATGTTACCACAACCTGTCTTCCTGGGTCCTGCCTCACCCACATGTTACCACAACCTGTCTTCCTGGGTCCTGCCTCACCCACATGTTACCACAACCTGTCTTCCTGGGTCCTGCCTCACCCACATGTTACCACAACCTGTCTTCCTGGGTCCTGCCTCACCCACATGTTACCACAACCTGTCTTCCTGGGTCCTGCCTCACCCACATGTTACCACAACCTGTCTTCCTGGGTCCTGCCCCACCCACATGTTACCACAACCTGTCTTCCTGGGTCCTGCCTCACCCACATGTTACCACAACCTGTCTTCCTGGGTCCTGCCCCACCCACATGTTACCACAACCTGTCTTCCTGGGTCCTGCCTCACCCACATGTTACCACAACCTGTCTTCCTGGGTCCTGCCTCACCCACATGTTACCACAACCTGTCTTCCTGGGTCCTGCCTCACCCACATGTTACCACAACCTGTCTTCCTGGGTCCTGCCTCACCCACATGTTACCACAACCTGTCTTCCTGGGTCCTGCCTCACCCACATGTTACCACAACCTGTCTTCCTGGGTCCTGCCTCACTCACTTCTCTCTACTATACATTAAGTATTTTTTCATAAATTATGTTTGTATTATTATTGAAAAAGACAACATTGAGTGGCTGTGATTGTTGACGTGTGTTTCATCACCACAAGTTACTTGTGAGGAAGTACAGCATAGTGAAGTTGATAGCAGGTGATGTTGACGTTGATGGGAATGTTGGTTGAATGAAGGAAGACTGAGATGAAGGAAGGGAAGGTTGAAGACAGTGTTATATCTTCGAAATTGGTCATCCTGTGTTATTTAACTATTGTAAGAGAATATGTTCATCACTTAATATTATAGCGCGAAAGTCCCCGTTTATAGCTAAAATAGAGACTTTCGGCATTATATTATTATCTCTTAATATATGAAAAATACCATGGTATTATCACTATTTTGTTATTATCACTATTTTGTTATTATCACTATTATTTTACTATTATTGTTAGGTAGGATTTCTTGTGTATATAGAGTAGAGTTTAAGTCTCGGAACCATCCGGTGAATTGTTCAATTGTTTATGTCCGGCTGGCTGACGTTTGGGTCAGGTGATCCAACCTGACGACACGTCAACAGACTGGCAAGTAGTCAGTCTGCTCCCTGCTCTAGCCCTGACAACTGATCGTATATTGGCTCTTACGGTGTACAGTTTGAATGGTTTTGAGAATTGGACTATAGAGCTGACTCAGTTTGTTCCTCATTGCTTTGAAAGACTCTTTTGATATTTATATTCTTGGTCAGTTCAGTAATCCACAGAGATACTTTACGGCCAGATTCAAAGGTCTTGTTAAATCTTGTACCTTTTGTATTTTGAGTTTACAGTCTTGTTAAGACGAAGACGTAAATGTTATTGAAGACTGAATTACAGGAAGAATAATTAAATTTCCTTATTAATGTGACATTTCCATGATTTTGAACTAAATGTATATGGTAAATTTGTTGTATTAAGTTACATTAACTACAGAGAGAAGATAAAGTATTGTATTTAAATACTTTAATAAATTTGAATATTATTCTATGGAGTTTCCCAGTTGAAATTATTTCCCCTAGACTCTAAAACTTTAAATAACTCGGATCCAAAAATCTTGTTGCATAAGAAATGAATGGTAACAGGCCACATTCTGAAGTTCTTTAAAAAATTTCTTATTCGCAACTGAGAGAAAAAAATGAAGGGAAGGGAGGTTTAAGCGAGGAAGGAATGAAGGGAAGGGTGGTTTAAGGGAGGAAGGAATGAATGGAATGGAGGTTTAAAGGAGGAAGGAATGAAGAGAAGTTTAAGGGAGGAAGAAATGAAGGGAAGGGAGGTTTAAGTGAGGAAGGAATGAAAGGAAGGGTGGTTTAAGGGAGGAAGGAATGAAAGGAAGGGAGGTTTAAGGGAGAAAGGGAATTAAAGGTTTAAGGTAAGAAGGAATGGATGGAGAGTTGAGTGTCAATACTTATTGTACAATATTCCAGTAACCTTCACTACGATGAATGTTCGCTCTAGTAAATTGTTCCAGTCATCTGAAATATTATATAGGCTCTCAGCTCAGCAACTTTGAGACTTTTCCTCAAAATAAGGATCATTAAGTAACTTCAGAATGTGAGGTCTGATGAAGATACCTTCCTTTATTTTGGCGTCACTAACTTTGAGAAAGCTCTCCTTCAGCGAGGAAAATCATGAACCTTCTGTGTCCCAAGCACTGACGAGGTTGTTAACGAGGCCTCCAAGTTTGATGTGTAAAGGCAGAAGTGTGAACTTTGCATGGACTAATGGCTTGTGTTGAACATTCTTTAGTAATTTTTACGCTGCTTCATATGATTCTCTAGTTGGTCAAGTACGTTGAATGTAGTGTTGCACTGTCCCACAAGTTGGTCAGGTACGTTGAATGTAGTGTTGCACTGTCCCACAAGTTGGTCAGGTACGTTGAATGTAGTGTTGCACTGTCCCACAAGTTGGTCAAGTACGTTGAATGTAGTGTTGCACTGTCCCACAAGTTGGTCAAGTACGTTGAATGTAGTGTTGCACTGTCCCACAAGTTGGTCAGGTACGTTAAATGTAGTGTTGCACTGTCCCACAAGTTGGTCAAGTACGTTGAATGTAGTGTTGCACTGTCCCACAAGTTGGTCAAGTACGTTGAATGTAGTGTTGCACTGTCCCACAAGTTGGTCAGGTACGTTGAATGTAGTGTTGCACTGTCCCACAAGTTGGTCAGGTACGTTAAATGTAGTGTTGCACTGTCCCACAAGTTGGTCAGGTACGTTAAATGTAGTGTTGCACTGTCCCACAAGTTGGTCAGGTACGTTAAATGTAGTGTTGCACTGTCCCACAAGTTGGTCAGGTACGTTAAATGTAGTGTTGCCACATCTAGCGACTCACATTGAGTCGCTAGATGTGGCTCCTGGTTGTTGATTTGAGTCAGCTCAAACTTGGAATCTGAGTTAGTGGCGTCTTCTACATCCAAGGGAAATATATCTTTACAAAATGGTGGTAGTACTGGAAGAGTGAGATTCTCTGAGTATTCCTCCAGTCTGATTATATCTTGACAAGATGGTGGTAGTACTGGAAGAATGAGATTCTCTGAATATGGTGGTAGTACTGGAAGAGTGAGATTCTCTGAACATTCCTCCAGTCTGATTATATCTTGAGATGGTGGTAGTACTGGAAGAGTGAGATTCTCTGAATATTCTTCCAGTCTGATTATATCTTGACAAAATGGTGGTAGTACTGGAAGAGTGAGATTCTCTGAATATTCCTCCAGTCTGATTATATCTTGACGAGATGGTGGTAGTACTGGAAGAGTGAGATTCTCTGAATATTCCTCCAGTCTGATTACAGAACGATGATCTGGATATTATTTATTTATTACTGACTTGTTTTTGCGGAAAATCCCGACACACTTGTCATACCGAAATAGAGTCGGTGGTGTGATATATTAGTTTCCTCCCTCATACCATCAGTCAGTGGTGTGATGTATTAGTTCCCTCCCTCATACCATCAGCCAGAAGTGTGATGTATTAGTTCTCTCCCTCATACCATCAGTCAGTGGTGTGATGTATTAGTTCCCTCCCTCATACCATCAACCAGAAGTGTGATGTATTAGTTCTCTCCCTCATACCATCAGTCAGTGGTGTGATGTATTAGTTCCCTCCCTCATACCATCAGCCAGAAGTGTGATGTATTAGTTCTCTCCCTCATACCATCAGTCAGTGGTGTGATGTATTAGTTCCCTCCCTCATGCGTATTACAGAATGGATATAAATGCTCTGGAAAACGTACAGAGGAGGATGATCCCATGTATCAGAAATCTTCCCTATGAGGATAGACTGAAGGCCCTGAATCTGCACTCTCTCGAAAGGCGTAGAATTAGGGGAGATATGATCGAGGTGTATAAATGGAAAACAGAAATAAATAAAGGGGATGTAAATAGCGTGCTGAAAATTTCCAGCCAAGCCAGGACTCGCAGCAATGGTTTCAAGTTGGAAAAATTCAGATTCAGGAAGGATATAGGAAAGCACTGGTTTGGTAAGAGTTGTGGATGAGTGGAACAAACTCGAGTATAGTTTTTCAGGCTAAAACGTTGTGTAGTTTTAAAAGAAGGTTAGATAAATACATGAGTGGGTGTGAGTTGGACCTGACTAGCTTGTGCTCCTGGGTCTGGTGCCGTCCTCCTTCCTTGAGTGGAGGTGACCAGACTTGGTGGGTCATTGGGCTAATCGGGGGGGGGGACATGGACCTGCTCCGCATGGGTCAGTAGGCCTGTTGCAGTGTTCCTTCTTTATGTTCTTATGTCTAGTGGATTGAGTGTGGGCGTCCGGTGGAGTGAGTGTGGGCGTCTAGTGGAGTGAGGGTGGGCGTCTAGTGGAGTAAGGGTGGGCGTCCAGTGGAGTGAGTGTGGGCGTCTAGTGGAGTGAGGGTGGGCGTCCAGTGGAGTGAGTGTGGGCGTCTAGTGGAGTGAGTGTAGGCGTCTAGTGGAGTGAGTGTAGGCGTCCAGTGGAGTGAGGGTGGACGTCTAGTAGAGTGAGGGTGGACGTCTAGTGGAGTGAGGGTGGACGTCTAGTGAAGTGAGGGTGGACGTCTAGTGGAATGGAGTGGGCGTCCAGTGGAGTGAGGGTGGACGTCTAGTAGAGTGAGGGTGGACGTCTAGTGGAGTGAGGGTGGACGTCTAGTGGAGTGAGGGTGGACGTCTAGTGGAGTGAGGGTGGGCGTCTAGTGGAGTGAGGGTGGGCGTCTAGTGGAATGAGGGTGGACGTCTAGTAGAGGGTGGACGTCTAGTGGAGTGAGGGTGGACGTCTAGTGGAGTGAGGGTGGACGTCTAGTGGAATGAGTGTGGGCGTCCAGTGGAGTGAGGGTGGGCGTCTAGTGGAGTGAGGGTGGGCGTCTAGTGGAGTGAGGGTGGGCGTCTAGTGGAGTGAGGGTGGGCGTCTAGTGGAGTGAGGGTGGGCGTCTAGTGGAGTGAGGGTGGGCGTCTAGTGGAGTGAGGGTGGACGTCTAGTGGAGTGAGGGTGGGCGTCTAGTGGAGTGAGGGTGGGCGTCTAGGGGAGTGAGGGTGGGTGTCTAGTGGAGTGAGGGTGGGTGTCTAGTGGAGTGAGGGTGGGCGTCTAGTGGAGTGAGGGTGGGCGTCTAGTGGAGTGAGGGTGGGCGTCTAGTGGAGTGAGGGTGGGTGTCTAGTGGAGTGAGGGCGACCAGTTCACACACTATGGGCGTCCAGTGTGGTGAGGGTGGACGTCCAGTTCACACATTGATGGCGTCCAGTGAGAGTGAACGTCCAGTTTACACTAAGGGCGTTTATTTGAGGGTTGACGTCCAGTGTGCTGAGGGTGTCCAGTGAGGGTGGACGTCCAGTGAGGGTGGATATCCAGTGGGGTGAGGGCGTGCAGTGAGGGTGGACTTCCAGTTCACACACTAAGGGCGTCCAGTGAGAGTGAACGTCTAGTTCACACACTAAGGGCGTCCAGTGAGGGTGGACGTCCAGTGTGGTGAGGCCGTCCAGTGAGGGAGGGTGGACGTCCAGTGTGGTGAGGCCGTCCAGTGAGGGCGTCCAGTGAGGGAGGGTGGACGTCCAGTGTGGTGGGGGTGGACGTCCAGTGTGGTGGGGTGGACGTCCAGTGAGGGGGGTCCAGTGAGGGTGTACGTCCAGTGTGGTGGGGACGTCCAGCGAGGGTGGACGTTCAGTGTGGTGAGGACGTCCAGTGAGGGTGGACGTCCAGTGTGGTGGGGGTGGACGTCCAGTGAGGGGGTCCAGTGAGGGTGTACGTCCAGTGTGGTGAGGGCGTCCAGTGAGGGTAACGTCCAGTGTAGTGAGGGCGTCCAGTGAGAGTGGACGTCCAGTGTGGTGAGTGGGTCCAGTGAGGGTGGACGTCTAGTGTTTAGGGCGTCCAGTGAGGGTGCACGTCTAATGCGGTGAGGGCGTCCAGTGTGGTGAGGGCGTCCCTTGAGGGTGGACGTCCAGTGTGGTGAGGGCGTCCAGTGAGGGTGGACGTCCAGTGTGGCTTTAGGACATCCAGTGAGGGTGGACGTCCAGTGTGGTGAGGGCGTCCAGTGAGGGTGGACGTCCAGTGTGGTGAGGGCGTCCAATGAGGGTGGACGTCCGGTGTGGTGAGGGGGTTCAGTGAGGGTGGACGTCCAGTGTGGTGAGGGCGTAAAGTGAAGGTGGACGTCCAGTGTGGTGAGGGCGTCCAGTGAGAGTGGACGTCCAGTGTGGTGAGGGCGTCTAGTGAGGGTGGACGTCCAGTGTGGTGAGGGCGTCCAGTGAGGGTGGACGTCCAGTGTGGCTTTAGGGCATCCAGTGAGGGTGGACGTCCAGTGTGGTGAGGGCGTCCAGTGAGGATGGACGTCCAGTGTGGAGGGGGCCTAATGAGGGTGAACGTCCAGTGTGGTGAGGGCGTCCAGTGAAGGTGGACATCCAGTGTGGTGAGGGCGTCCAGTGAAGGTGGACGTCCAGTGGGGGTGGACGTCCAGTGTGGTGAGGGCGTCCAGCGAGGGTGGACGTCCAGTGTGGTGAGGGCGTCCAGTGAGGGTGGACGTCCAGTGTGGTGAGGGCGTCCAGTGAGGGTGGACGTCCAGTGTGGTGAGGGTGGACGTCCAGTTGAAACACTAAGGGCGTCCAGTTGGGTGAGGGCGTCCAGTGTGATGAGGGCATCCAGTGAGGGTGGACGTCCAGTGTGGCGAGGGCGTCCAGTGAGAGTGGACGTCCAGTGTGGTGTGGGGGTCCAGTGAGGGTGGACGTCCAGTGTGGTGAGGGCGTCCAGTGAAGGTGGACGTCCAGTGAGGGTGGACGTCCAGTGTGGTGAGGGCGTCCAGTGAGGGTGGACGTCCAGTGTGGTGAGGGCGCCCAGTGAGGGTGGACGTTCAATGAGAACGTCCAGTGCGGTGAGGGCGTCCAGTGAGGGTGGACGTCCAGTGAGAGTGGACGTCCAGTGAGGGTGGACGTCCAGTTAGGGCGTCAAGTGAGGGGTGGACGTCCAGTGAGGGCGTCCAGTGAGAGGACGTCCAGTGAGGGTGGACGTCTAGTGAGGGTGGACGTCCAGTGAGGGCGTCCAGTGAGGGCGTCCAGTGAAGGTGGACGTCCAGTGAGGGTGGACGTCCAGTGAGGGTGGACGTCCAGTGAGGGTGGACGTCCAATTAGGGGTGGATGTCCAGTGAGGGTGCACATCCAGTGAGGGGTGGACGTCCAGTGAGGGTGGACGTCCAGTGAGGGGTGGATGTCCAGTGAGGGTGGATGTCCAGTGAGGGTGGACGTCCAGTGAGGGTGGACGTCCAGTGAGGGATGTCTAGTGAGGATGGACGTCCAGTGAGGGGTGGATGTCCAGTGAGGGGTGGACGTCCAGTGAGGGGTGGACATCCAGTGAGGGGTGGACGTCCAGTGAGGGGTGGACATCCAGTGAGGGTTGACGTCCAGTGACGGTGGATGTACAGTGAGGGGTGGATGTCCAGTGAGGGCGTCCACTGATGGTGGATGTACAGTGAGGGCTGGACGTCCAGTGAGGGTGGACATATCAGTGAGGGGTGGATGTACAGTGAGGGTGGACGTCCAGTGAGGGGTGGATGTCCAGTGAGGGTGGACGTCCAGTGAGGGTGGACGTCCTGTGAGGGTGGACGTCCTGTGAGGGTGGACGTCCAGTGAGGGTGGACGTCCAGTGAGGGTGGGCATCCAGTGAGGGGAGGACGTCCAGTGAGGGGTGGACATCCAGTGAGGGTTGATGTCCAGTGAGGGTGGATGTACAGTGAGGGGTGGATGTCCAGTGAGGGCGTCCACTGATGGTGGACGTACAGTGAGGGTGGACGTACAGTGAGGGTGGACGTACAGTGAGGGTGGACGTACAGTGAGGGTGGACGTACAGTGAGGGTGGACGTGTAGTAAGGGTGGACGTACAGTGAGGGTGGACGTACAGTGAGGGTGGACGTACAGTGAGGGTGGACGTACAGTGAGGGTGGACGTGTAGTAAGGGTGGACGTACAGTGAGGGTGGACGTACAGTGAGGGTGGACGTGTAGTAAGGGTGGACGTACAGTGAGGGTGGACGTACAGTGAGGGTGGACGTACAGTGAGGGTGGACGTACAGTGAGGGTGGACGTACAGTGAGGGTGGACGTACAGTGAGGGTGGACGTACAGTGAGGGTGATGGTACAGTGAGGGTGGACGTACAGTGAGGGTGGACGTACAGTGAGGGTGGACGTACAGTGAGGGTGGACGTACAGTGAGGGTGGATGTACAGTGAGGGTGGACGTACAGTGAGGGTGGACGTACAGTGAGGGTGGACGTACAGTGAGGGTGGACGTACAGTGAGGGTGGACGTACAGTGAGGGTGGACGTACAGTGAGGGTGGACGTACAGTGAGGGTGGACGTACAGTGAGGGTGGACGTACAGTGAGGGTGGACGTACAGTGAGGGTGGACGTACAGTGAGGGTGGACGTACAGTGAGGGTGGACGTACAGTGAGGGTGGACGTACAGTGAGGGTGGACGTACAGTGAGGGTGGACGTACAGTGAGGGTGGACGTACAGTGAGGGTGATAAACCCTCACATTTAGCGCCTCAAAATTAGTTATAATAACATAATGTTTTTAATCATAAATTTAAATCTTGGTTGAGCATTGTTATTAATGTTATTTATTGTTGTTGTTGTTTCAGGTGAGGCGGTGTGAAGAACCTTTACCTCTTACATTGTGAGAGTCGTCGTCTGGTCCATGTTCTCAGTTGCTGCCATGATCCACCTGGCTGTTGGTGCCAGTCGCATGTAATCCAAGCTATGTACCACAGCCTGGCTGATCATCATCTGACTGGAGGAACTTGTCAGTTTCCTCTTGAAGACAGCCAGAGATTTGTTGATAATTCGTCTTATGAGCACATATGTACACTTATTGTATGATATTATATAAGGTTGGTACATGTGTACACTTGTTACACATACGAGTGTACGTGTACACTTGTTACACATACCAGTGTACGTGTACACTTGTTACACATACCAGTGTACGTGTACACTTGTTACACATACCAGTGTACGTGTACACTTGTTACAAATACCAGTGTATGTGTACACTTCTTACACATACCACTGTACGTGTACACATACTGATAGACTTTAACTCTGAGTAAGGTAAGTACTTATGGTATAAGTGTGTGTGTGTGTGAGCTCTGTAGTCTGATTTATCTTTTACACTATACTTCTCCTTACTTTCTCTTCTCTGTCTTCGTAGTCATTCCTTCTATAGTATTTTATGCCTTAATTTCGTGTGCTATCAACTTGTAGTAAATTTTAATTTACCATTTCACGAATTTTGTAGCTACTAGTATTGTGCAGCCACACCAGCAGTTATGTCTACTATGAACCTGATACTACCTACCATGACACCAGTGATATACTGGCTATCTTGACACCACCAGTGATATACTGGCTATCTTGACACCACCAGTGATATACTGGCTATCTTGACACCACCAGTGATATACTGGCTATCATGACACCACCAGTGATATACTGGCTATCTTGACACCACCAGTGATATACTGGCTATCATGACACCAGTGATATACTGGCTACCATGACACCACCAGTGATATACTGGCTACCATGACACCACCAGTGATATACTGGCTACCATGACACCACCAGTGATATACTGGCTACCATGACACCACCAGTGATATACTGGCTACCATGACACCACCAGTGATATACTGGCTACCATGACACCACCAGTGATATACTGGCTATCATGACAACACCAGTGATATACTGGCTACCATGACACCACCAGTGATATACTGGCTACCATGACAACACCAGTGATATACTGGCTACCATGACACCACCAGTGATATACTGGCTACCATGACACCACCTGTGTTATACTGGCTACCATGACACCACCTGTGTTATACTGGCTACCATGACACCACCTGTGTTATACTGGCTACCATGACACCACCAGTGATATACTGGCTACCATGACACCACCTGTGATATACTGGCTACCATGACACCACCAGTGATATAGTGGCTACCATGACACCACCTGTGATATACTGGCTACCATGACACCACCAGTGATATATTGGCTTCCATGACACCACCTGTGTTATACTGGCTACCATGACACCACCAGTGATATACTGGCTACCATGACACCACCTGTGATATACTGGCTACCATGACACCACCTGTGATATACTGGCTACCATGACACCACCTGTGATATACTGGCTACCATGACACCACCTGTGTTATACTGGCTACCGTGACACCACCAGTGATATACTGGCTACCATGACATCACCTGTAATATACTGGCTACCATGACACCACCTGTGTTATACTGGCTACCATGACACCAGTGATATACTGGTTACCATGACAACATCAGTGATATACTGGCTTCCATGACACCGCCTGTGATATACTGGCTACCATGGCACCACCAGTGATATAGTGGCTACCATGATACCACCTGTGTTATACTGGCTACCATGACACCAGTGATATACTGGCTACCCTGACACCACCTGTGATATACTGGCTACCATGACACCACCAGTGATATACTGGCTACCATGACATCACCTGTAATATACTGGCTACCATGACACCACCTGTGTTATACTGGCTACCATGACACCAGTGATATACTGGTTACCCTGACACCATCAGTGATATACTGGCTTCTATGACACCACCTGTGATATGCTGGCTACCATGGCACCACCAGTGATAGTGGCTACCATGACACCACCTGTGTTATACTGGCTACCATGACACCAGTGATATACTGGCTACCATGACACCACCTGTGATATACTGGCTACCATGACACCACCAGTGATATACTGGCTACCATGACACCACCTGTGTTATACTGGCTACCATGACACCACCTGTGATATACTGGCTACCATGACACCACCTGTGTTATACTGGCTACTATGACACCACCAGTGATATACTGGCTACCATGACACCACCTGTGATATACTGGCTACCATGACACCACCAGTGATATACTGGCTACAATGACACCACCTGTGATATACTGGCTACCATGACACCACCAGTGATATACTGGCTACCATGACACCACCTGTGATATACTGGCTACCATGACACCACCTGTGATATACTGGCTACCATGACACCACCAGTGATATACTGGCAACCATGACACCACCTGTGATATACTGGCTACCATGACACCACCTGTGATATACTGGCTACCATGACAACACCAGTGATATACTGGCTACCATGACACCACCAGTGATATACTGGCTACCATGACACCACCTGGAGTTTACCTGGAGAGAGTTCCGGGGGTCAACGCCCCCGCGGCCCGGTCTGTGACCAGGCCTCCTGGTGGATCAGAACCTGATCAACCAGGCTGTTGCTGCTGGCTGCACGCAAACCAACGTACGAGCCACAGCCCGGCTGATCAGGAACTGACTTTAGGTGCTTGTCCAGTGCCAGCTTGAAGACTGCCAGGGGTCTGTTGGTAATCCCCCTTATGTGTGCTGGGAGGCAGTTGAACAGTCTCGGGCCCCTGACACCTAATGTATGGTCTCTTAACGTGCTAGTGACACCCCTGCTTTTCATTGGGGGGATGGTGCATCGTCTGCCAAGTCTTTTGCTTTCGTAGTGAGTGATTTTCGTGTGCAAGTTCGGTACTAGTCCCTCTAGGATTTTCCAGGTGTATATAATCATGTATCTCTCCCTCCTGCGTTCCAGGGAATACAGGTTTAGGAACCTCAAGCGCTCCCAGTAGTTGAGGTGTTTTATCTCCGTTATGCGCGCCGTGAAAGTTCTCTGTACATTTTCTAGGTCGGCAATTTCACCTGCCTTGAAAGGTGCTGTTAGTGTGCAGCAATACTCCAGCCTAGATAGAACAAGTGACCTGAAGAGTGTCATCATGGGCTTGGCCTCCCTAGTTTTGAAGGTTCTCATTATCCATCCTGTCATTTTTCTAGCAGATGCGATTGATACAATGTTATGGTCCTTGAAGGTGAAATCCTCCGACATGATCACTCCCAGGTCTTTGACGTTGGTGTTTCGCTCTATTTTGTGGCCAGAATTTGTTTTGTACTCTGATGAAGATTTAATTTCCTCATGTTTATCATATCTGAGTAATTGAAATTTCTCATCGTTGAACTTCATATTGTTTTCTGCAGCCCACTGAAAGATTTGGTTGATGTCCGCCTGGAGCCTTGCAGTGTCTGCAATGGAAGACACTGTCATGCAGATTCGGGTGTCATCTGCAAAGGAAGACACGGTGCTGTGGCTGACATCCTTGTCTATGTCGAATATGAGGATGAGGAACAAGATGGGAGCGAGTACTGTGCCTTGTGGAACAGAGCTTTTCACCGTAGCTGCCTCGGACTTTACTCTGTTGACGACTACTCTCTGTGTTCTGTTAGTGAGGAAATTATAGATCCATCGACCGACTTTTCCTGTTATTCCTTTAGCACGCATTTTGTGCGCTATTACGCCATGGTCACACTTGTCGAAGGCTTTTGCAAAGTCTGTATATATTACATCTGCATTCTTTTTGTCTTCTAGTGCATTTAGGACCTTGTCGTAGTGATCCAATAGTTGAGACAGACAGGAGCGACCTGTTCTAAACCCATGTTGCCCTGGGTTGTGTAACTGATGGGTTTCTAGATGGGTGGTGATCTTGCTTCTTAGGACCCTTTCAAAGATTTTTATGATATGGGATGTTAATGCTATTGGTCTGTAGTTCTTTGCTGTTGCTTTACTGCCCCCTTTGTGGAGTGGGGCTATGTCTGTTGTTTTTAGTAACTGTGGGACGACCCCCGTGTCCATGCTCCCTCTCCATAGGATGGAAAAGGCTCGTGATAGGGGCTTCTTGCAGTTCTTGATGAACACAGAGTTCCATGAGTCTGGCCCTGGGGCAGAGTGCATGGGCATGTCATTTATCGCCTGTTCGAAGTCATTTGGCGTCAGGATAACTTCAGATAGGCTTGTGTTAATCAAATTTTGTGGCTCTCTCATAAAAAATTCATTTTGATCTTCGACTCTCAGTCTGGTTAGCGGCTTGCTAAAAACTGAGTCATATTGGGACTTGAGTAGCTCACTCATTTCCTTGCTGTCATCTGTGTAGGACCCATCTTGTTTAAGTAGGGGCCCAATACTGGACGTTGTTCTCGATTTTGATTTGGCATAGAAGAAATACTTTGGGTTTCTTTCGATTTCATTTATGGCTTTTAGTTCTTCCCGCGATTCCTGACTCCTAAAGGATTCTTTTAGCTTAAGTTCGATGCTTGCTATTTCTCTGACCAGTGTCTCTCTACGCATTTCAGATATATTGACCTCTTTTAGCCGCTCTGTTATTCTTTTCCGTCGCCTGTAAAGGGAGCGCCTGTCTCTTTCTATTTTACATCTACTCCTCCTTTTTCTTAGAGGAATAAGCCTTGTGCATACATCGAGTGCCACCGAGTTAATCTGTTCTAGGCATAAGTTGGGGTCTGTGTTGCTTAGTATATCTTCCCAGCTTATATCGGTTAGGACTTGGTTTACTTGGTCCCACTTTATGTTTTTGTTATTGAAGTTGAATTTGGTGAATGCTCCCTCGTGACTAGTCTCATTATGTCGGTCTGGGGCTCCACGCATACATGCCTGAACCTCAATTATGTTGTGATCTGAGTATATTGTTTTTGATATGGTGACATTTCTTATCAGATCATCATTGTTAGTGAAGATGAGGTCTAGTGTATTCTCCAGTCTAGTAGGCTCTATTATTTGCTGGTTTAAATTGAATTTTGTGCAGAGATTTAAAAGCTCGTGTGAGTGTGAGTTTTCATCAGAGCTGCCTCCTGGTGTTATTACTGCAACAATATTATTTGCTATATTCCTCCATTTTAGGTGCCTTAAGTTGAAATCCCCCAGGAGCAAGATGTTGGGTGCAGGAGCTGGAAGATTTTCCAGACAGTGGTCAATTTTTAACAGCTGTTCCTAGAATTGCTGGGATGTTGCATCCGGAGGCTTGTAGACTACCACAATGACTAGGTTTTGGTTCTCGACCTTTACTGCTAAAACTTCCACTACATCATTTGAGGCATTAAGCAGTTCTGTGCAAACAAGTGACTCTGCAATGTACAGGCCAACCCCCCCTCCTTTTGCCTGTTCACTCTGTCACATCTGTATAGGTTGTAACCTGGGATCCATATTTCGTTGTCCAAGTGATCCTTTATGTGGGTCTCAGTGAAAGCCGCGAACATTGCCTTTGCCTCTGCAAGCAGTCCACGGATGAAAGGTATTTTGTTGTTTGTTGCTGGCTTTAGACCCTGTATATTTGCAAAGAAGAATGTTATCGGACTGGTGGTATTGTTGGTACTGGGGGGGGATTTTTTTTCCGGCATTAGTATCTGTATCTGTTGGTTTGGAGTGGAGGCCATCGACTGTGGTTCCACTCCAGGAATGACTGGATTTGGTGTACGATTTCTGCCATTTCCTGCCAGTTTTTTTTCCTTCCTGGCACTAAAAAACCTCTCCCTCTTGAGTGGCTGTGGCTACCCAGGTTTTCCCATGGCCTGGATGTTTTGTATCTTTTTGTCCCCTTTAGATGGTATGCCTGGCAATTTAAGTTATAGCACAGTCTTTCCTGTACTGAAGAGGTACACAGTTCAGGGTGAAAAAGCTTACAGGAAGGGAGCTTGCATTTTTCTGTTGTCATATGGGCATGGCATTTTCTAGGGTGGTCATAGTTGCAAGTCCCATCTGTTTTTCCAGATTTCCCATGCCAGCAGATACCAAGTGCATAGTATGTGCACAGGCTTGGTTTCCGTTTGCCTTGGGTTTCTGTGACTGTATTCCCTGTTGGTGCATGTTTCCCTGTCTTCTATCCTCCCTAGCACCAACAATGGAGCTCCCACCAGTTGTTTTTGGTAATATATCCTCACTATTGCTAGTGGAGTCCTCTTGTTTGCTATTTCCTGCGGTATTTCTAGTTTGCAATATTGGTTTTATCTTATCTTTGACTACACTTGTTTCCCTACTATGGCTCCTGTCCCCTATGAGGTCATTTATATGTATTCCTTCCTGCGTATAATTCCCGACTACCTGGACAAAATCTCCAGCTTCACCATTACTGTCTCCCAGGACAGCATCTCCAGCTTCACCATTACTGTCTCCCAGGACAGCACCTCCAGCTTCACCATTTCTGTCCCAGGACAGCACCTCCAGCTTCACCATTACTGTCTCCCAGGACAGCACTATCAGCCCCACATTTACTGACTACCAGGACTTCATCTCCAGCCTTACAGTTTCTGACTACATGGCCAGTATCAAGGGCAGTACCATTCAGCCCAGACTTTTTATGTTCCCATCTGTTGTAGAAGGCTTCCAGGTTTTCTATGAAAGCAGCTTTGATGTTATCCTCTTTTAATACCCTTGTGATTTTAGTCCACAGATTTATCTCATTTGGGCATACCCAAAAACACTTCCCTGTTTTAACACTGCTTGTAGCTAGTTCTTGGATATCTGCACAAGGGGCGTGACACCAATTTCCACAAAAATGACAATTTACCCATGTGGAAGCCCGTTTGTTTGACTGACCACAGACTACACACAGCTTCATAATGATTTGAATGGTTGATTTACTGCAATTCTACTAGCAACCTCTTGAATATACTATTAATAACCTCCTTGAATGAAGCTCTAGCTATTTGTATTTCTGTTTCTAACTGTTTTTGTATATTGGACAGCTTACCGTGCACGTTCCTGATTTATATTTAATGTTTGTGTTTATAAGGGCGCCTACAACCCCATCCGTTTACAGTCTGCTTTATTGTCCAACGAAACCGTTTGAAATCAGTCAAGGGTTCGGACCAGTCAAGGGTTCAGACCTGTTATATCCTGGCTACCATGACACCACCTGTGATATACTGGCTACCATGACACCACCTGTGATATACTGGCAACCATGACACCACCAGTGATATACTGGCTACCATGACACCACCAGTGTTATATTGGCTACCATGACACCACCTGTGATATACTGGCTACCATGACACCACCTGTGATATACTGGCTACCATGACACCACCTGTGATATACTGGCTACCATGACACAACCTGTGATATACTGGCTACCATGACACCACCAGTGATATACTGGCTACCATGACACCACCTGTGATACACTGGCTACAATGACACCACCAGTGACATACTGGCTACCATGACACCACCTGTGATATACTGGCTACCATGACACCACCTGTGATATACTGGCTACCATGACACCACCAGTGATATACTGGCTACCATGACACCACCTGTGATATACTGGCTACCATGACACCACCAGTGACATACTGGCTACCATGACACCACCTGTGATATACTGGCTACCATGACACCACCTGTGATATACTGGCTACCATGACACCAGTGATATACTGGCTACCATGACACCACCAGTGATATACTGGCTACCATGACACCAGTGATATACTGGCTACCATGACACCACCAGTGATATACTGGCTACCATGACACCACCAGTGATATACTGGCTACCATGACACCACCAGTGATATACTGGCTACCATGACACCACCTGTGATATACTGGCTACCATGACACCACCAGTGATATAATGGCTACCATGACACCACCAGTGATATACTACCTACCATGACACCACCAGTGATATACTACCTACCATGACACCA
Organism: Cherax quadricarinatus; assembly: GCF_038502225.1. Lineage (NCBI taxonomy): Eukaryota > Metazoa > Arthropoda > Malacostraca > Decapoda > Parastacidae > Cherax > Cherax quadricarinatus. Next base: position 51,603,642 of record NC_091308.1, on the reverse strand, counting down.
CCTGTGATATACTACCTACCATGACACCACCAGTGATACACTACCTACCATGACACCACCAGTGATACACTACCTACCATGACACCACCAGTGATATACTGGCTACCACGACAACACAAGTAATATAATGGCTACCATGACAACACCTGTGAAATACTGGCTACCATGAGAACGCCAGTGATATAATGGCTACCATGACAACACAAGTGATATACTGGCTACCATGACACCACCTGTGAAATACTGGCTGCCATGACAACACCAGTGATATAATGGCTACCATGACACCACCAGTGATATACTAGCTACCATGACACCACCAGTGATATACTAGCTACCATGACACCACCAGTGATATACTGGCTACCATGACAACACAAGTGATATACTGGCTACCATGACAACACAAGTGATATACTGGCTACAATGACAACACAAGTGATATACTGGCTTCCATGACACCACCTGTGAAATACTTGCTACCATGACAACACCAGTGATATAATTGCTGCCATGATACCACCAGTGATATATTGGCTACCATGACACCACCTGTGATATACTGGGTACCATGACAACACCATTGATATAATGGCTACCATGACAACAGTGATATACTAGCATGACACCACCTGTGATATACTGGCTACCATGACAACACCAGAGATATACTGGCTACCATGACAACCTCAGTGATATAATGACTACCATGACACCATCTGTGATATACTGGCCACCATGACAACACCAGTGATATACTGGCTACCATGACAACACCAGTGATATAATGGCTTCCATAACACCATCTGTGATATACTGATAATGTGATTCTTGATAATGGTTCCTTGTGATGGTATCATGACAGCACCAGTGGTAGATGATAATGGTTCCTAGTGATGGTACCATGACAACACCAGTGGTACCTGATAATGGTTCCTAGTGATGGTACCATGACAATACCAGTGGTACCTGATAATGGTTCCTAGTGATGGCACCATGACAACACTAGTAGTTCCTGATAATGGTTCCTAGTGATGGTACCATGGCAACACTAGTAGTTCCTCATAATGGTTCCTAGTGATGGTAATATGACAACACTAGTGGTTCCTAGTGATGGTACCATGACAACACCAGTGGTACCTGATAATGGTTCCTAGTGATGGTACCATGACAACACCAGTGGTACCTGATAATGGTTCCTAGTGATGGTACCATGACAACACCAGTGGTACCTGATAATGGTTCCTAGTGATGGTACCATGACAACACCAGTGGTACCTGATAATGGTTCCTAGTGATGGTACAATGACAACACTAGTGGTTCCCGATAATGGTTCCTAGTGATGGTACCCTGACAACACTGGTAGTTCCTGATAGGAACAACACCTGATAATGATTTCTAATGATGGTACCATGGCAACACTAGTGGTTCCTGATAATGGTTCCTAGTGATGGTACCCTGACAACACTAGTAGTTTCTGATAATGGTTCCTAGTGATAGTACCATGACAACACCAGTGGTACCTGATAATGGTTCGTAGTGATCGTACCATGACAACACCAGTGGTACTTGATAATGGTTCCTAGCGATGGTACCATGGCAACACTAGTGGCACCTGATAATGGTTCCTAGTGATGGTACCATGACAACACCAGTGGTTCTTGATAATGGTTAATGAGTGATGGTACCATGGCAACACCAGTGGTACCTGATAATGGTTCCTAGTGATGGTACCATGACAACACCAGTGGTACCTGATAATGGTTCCTAGTGATGGTACCATGAACATTAGTACACCAGTGATGTACCATGATGGTACCTAATAATGGTTCCTAGTGATGGTACCATGGCAACATTAGTACTTCTGATAATGGTTCCTAGTGATGGTACCATGACAACACCAGTGGTACCTGATAATGGTTCATAGTGATGGTACCATGACAACGCTAGTGGTTCCTGATAATGGTTCCTAGTGATGGTACCATGACAACACCAGTGGTACCTGATAATGGTTCCTAGTGATGGTACCATGACAACACCAGTGGTACCTGATAATGGTTCCTAGTGATGGTACCATGGCAACATTAGTACTTCCTGATAATGGTTCCTAGTGATGGTACCATGACAACACCAGTGGTACCTGATAATGGTTCCTAGTGATGGTACCATGACAACACTAGTAGTTCCTGATAATGGTTCCTAGAGATGGTACCATGACAACACCAGTGGTACCTGATAATGGTTCCTAGTGATGGTACCATGGGAACACTAGTAGTTCCTGATAATGGTTTCTAGAGATGGTACCATGACAACACCAGTGGTACCTGATAATGGTTCTTAGTGATGGTACAATGACAACACTAGTAGTTCCTGATAATGGTTCCTAGAGATGGTACCATGACAACACCAGTGGTACCTGATAATGGTTCCTAGTGATGGTACCCTGACAACACTAGTAGTTCCTGATAATGGTTCCTAGAGATGGTACCATGACAACACCAGTGGTACCTGATAATGGTTCCTAGTGATCGTACCATGACAACACCAGTGGTACCTCATAATGGTTCCTAGTGATGGTACCATGACAATACCAATGCTACCTGATAATGGTTCCTAGTGATGGTACCATGACAACACCAGTGGTACCTGATAAAGGTTCCTAGTGATGGTACCATGACAACACCAGTGGTTCTTGATAATGGTTAATGAGTGATGGTACCATGGCAACACCAGTGGTACCTGATAATGGTTCCTAGTGATGGTACCATGACAACAGTAGTGGTACCTGATAATGGTTCCTAGTGATGGTACCATGACAACACCAGTGGTACCTGATAATGGTTCCTAGTCATGGTACCATGACAACACCAGTGGTACCTGATAATGGTTCCTAGTCATGGTACCATGACAACCATTAATGCTACCATAACACCATTATTTGTGCCTGGTTCAGGATCACTCACCTCTGAATTACATCATTATTAACTAAGCCTTAAACTGAGACGAGTGTTTACTCATCATGGTATTGTTTACTCATCGTGGTATTTGTTGATTCATCATGGTATTTGTTTACTCATGGAATTGTTTACTCATGGTATTTGTTTACTCATCACGGTATTTGCTGATTCATCATAGTATCTAATTTTGTCATGGTTCTGTGTATGTTCTCCAATACATTTATGTCGATGTCGTGTTATGGTGACCAAAACTGAACAGCATAATGTAAATGAGGCCTCGCTAGTGATGTATAGAGCTGTAAAATAACTTTTGGACTCCTGTTTCTTATATTTCTTGATATAAATCCGGGTAATCTGTTAGCCTTATTGCGTACACTGAGGCACTGTTGTCTTGGTTTCAGATTTCTGCTTACCATGACTCTTAAGTCTTTTTCACATTCTGTATGATTAAGCTCTACATCACCTAGCTTATAACCTTGGGGGTTATTTTTACTCCCAAAGATTAGAACTTTACATTCGTCCAAATTGAACTGCATCTGCCACTTTTCAGACTGACAGTAATTTGTCTAAATCTTCATGAAGTTCATTGGTGTGCTTTTCATAATCTGTTCGGCCAATTTTTGTGTCATCAGCGAATTTACTCATGTAACTTATTCCTTCGTTAAGATTATTAATGTAAATTATAAAAAACAGTGGACCTAAAACATCCTCGTGGAACGCCACTGGTGACTGGTTCCCATTCAGATTTGACCCCATTTATACAAACTCTGGTTTCTATTAGTCAGCCATACCTCGATCCCATGTTACAACCATTCCTCCTATACCGTGAACTGTCACTTTTCCTAACAATCTTTTGTGAGGTACTTTATCGAGAGCTTTACTAAAACACAAATAAATAACATCATATTCTTTAGTGTGGTCCACTGCCTTTTTATTGAAGGTCAGTAAATATGCCAGGAAGGAACGACCTCTTGCGAATCCCTGTTGAGACTCACTCAAATTATGTTTATTGAAATGGCTTCTTGTTATATTGGCTGTAGCTGATTCTAACAATTTGCCTACTTTTGACGTCAGGTTTACTGGACGGTAATTTAATGGAACTGACTTATCCTCTGATTTAAAGATAGAAATTACATTATCCATCTTCCACATCTCCGACACAGCTGAGTTCCCATTTGCACTCCTTAGGTAAGTAAGTAACCTTGAGAACAAGAGTGAAGCAATGTTAGTTGACAGCCAGACAAGATGAGTGTGAGGGATAAAGTAATAAAGATGAACAAGCAGGAAGGTGTCATGAGGGTTCGAAAGGAGATATGATGGTTGAAGATAAACACACTTGTGGATGGTAACGCTATATATTGTCAGACTATGGTACGGGAAGGGCCCGGCCTGCCTGCTTGCCTATTGTATGTCTAAGCGTGGACTGAGAGTGAGGTAGCGGGTCCCACTCACTCATGCGCATCCCGTGACGTCATAGTCACTAGGCCTAGTAGGGATGTTCTATATAAACACATGGATTGTACTATGATACTCAGCTAAGCTATACAACACATGTAAGGGGATCAGCAACTATGCTGACAGCTCGGTCATGTTACGTATGTCGTCTCGACATACACTACTATGCTATAGGCTGAACAGGCAGGTGGTTCTGGGTTGATTCTTTACAATAACAAAGACATATATAACTTAGAACTAATGGATGGTATCATAATGGATGTTAACATAATGAGTTTTAACGTAATGAGTGTTAACATAATGAGTTTTAACGTAATGCATTACAAATTATAAGAAATCATGGTATAATATAGGATGGAATTGATCGATCGATCTGTATTCATGCACTCTACGGATTCTGAGGAAGAATAAATATATATACAAGGTGAAATTAACAGCAAAGGCAATCTGGTGCACACAGATCATTACTGTTAAATTCTCAGAATACGGAGGGAACGTGAACACAAAAAAAAAAAATGAAAAACTGATCAGTTAATAACAAAACACACAGTTGACAATTTCATTCATCTCGGACATCTAATTATACAGACTATGTTCATTTAAACCCAACTCTGTGAGGGTAAGATTTACATATGCAGAATGGTTATCATCTCTGGGAGGATCGAATTCCTCTGGAATGGCTAACACATGCCTTGACTGAGGGAGAACTGAATGAGTATCTACAAAAGATACTTGTGGGTTTCTCATTACTTGTCGAGTACGCAAAGAATAGCGACATTCAGGTTGATTATCTGATTGAGTATTTGAGGTAGAGGGTACAGAGTCAAGAGGATTTTCAGCATCTGTCACATTAGTCTGGGTAGCAATATCATCAACATCGCATACTAATTTCATGTGATCTAAATGCGATTCTTTGTACTTACCAGTACTAATTTCTCTAACCTTATACTTATTGCCAGTGATATGTTCTACAACTCAATAAGGGCCAACAAGCTTTTGATCGAGCTTAGGCATTGTGGATGTTTTGTTGAAATTTGTCAGCATTACTCTCGAACCTACTTTAACTTTTGACGGCTTAGCACGGCTGTTAGTTACTCTAGTAAATTCTGCTGTTGATTTATGAAGGGTTTCATGGATTCTTCTAAAAACACTTTGAGCTATGCTGGTACGAGTTGCTACGAAATCATCAGGGTTGTAATTGGGTTTCGGAGTGGAATATAACTCATAGGGTAAACGCTTGTCTACATCATACAATGCATAATGTGGAGTATCACCTATGGAAGCATTGTAAGCAGAATTCATGGCACATTGAACATCTGGTATAACTTCATCCCAAGTTTCACTATTGGGGTTGATAGTGGCTCTCAAGACATCAAGTACTTTCTTATTGGTTCGTTCAGCTAACCCATTGCTGGCAGGATGATGAGGAACAATGGTGGATTTAGAGATCTTGTACAAGGTACACAAATTTTCAAGAATCTCGTTACAGAATTCACCTCCATTATCTGTTACTAAGGACTTAGGGGTGGTATGCCTGCAGATAATGCGTTCTTTAAATGCTTTAGCTACTGTCTTTGCAGTCTTATCTGCAATAGGAACTAACTCACAATATCTGGTGAAATGGTCTACCATAACACACAGATGTTTGTTGCCTTGGAGGGAACATTTAAAATTGGTTAACAAATCAAGGGCAACTCTTTCCCATGGTTTGCTAGTGGTTGGATACACCTGGATTGGATTAGGATCATTGACATTTCTTTTATGCTGCATACAGACACTACATTTCTTAACATAATCTGAAATGTCAGTTGCCATACGTGGCCAAAAGTACTTCATTCTGGCTTGTTTCACTGAACGATCCATACCAGGGTGTGCAACACCTGGTGCATCATGAACTAGCTGTAGAGCTACATTCACTAGTGACTGTGGAATTACTAACTGGTATACTCTTCTGCTTGGAGTACCCAACTCAGCTGTTCGATACAGTAATTCTTGACTCATTACAAAGTCACTAATGGGTGCTGGTGGCTTCACAGTCAGAATAAGATCTTCCTGGAGCAGGAATCAAATCACACCAGACCACATGGGATCTGTTCTTTGGGCATTCTTTACATCCTCAGCAGTAAATGGAGGGTCTACAGTTACTATACTAACATGTCGCGATAAAGCATCTGCGACTACGTTTGACTTGCCCGGTAAATGTTCAAAAGTGGGGTTGAACTCTTGGATAGTCAAGGTCCATCTGGCTAACCTTCCAGTAGGTTGTTTGTTCTGGAATAAAGATATCAGAGGTGCATGGCCTATCAAGACATGAACAGGGTACCGGTAAATGTCTCGGAAGTGCTTTAAAGACCATACTATTGCTAAAGCTTCTTGCTCCGTTACTGTATAATTATGTTCAGCCTTCATAAGGACTATACTAGCAAATGCAACTGCGTTGTACTTGCCATCAGTCTTCTGAGCTAGTATGGCACCTATGCCAATTGAACTAGCATCAGTTGCCAGATAGAAGGGCTTAGAAAAATCTGGGAATTTCAAAATGGGAGCGAATGTTAGCTTTTCTTTTAGTGTCTGGACTGCTCTTTCTTGACGGAAGGTCCAAATGAAAGGAGCATCTTTCTTAAGCAATTCAGTTAGAGGAGCTTCTATTGAAGAAAAATTATCAATGAAAGATCTATAGAAACCTGCTAGACCCACAAAGGATCTTACAGCATTAGCAGTTTTGGGGGATGGAAAATTTAGTACTGCCGTTACTTTACTTTGATCAGTCGTAACCCCTCTAGGAGTGACTACGTGACCAAGAAACTTAATTTCTGATCTGAAAAATTAATATTTAGACAGTTTGATCTTTAAATTGGCTTCTTCAAGCTTACCAAGTATTATATCAAGTCTTTTCAGATGTGTATCCACGTCTTCGGACATGACGATTACGTCATCTAAGTCCAGGGTCGAGAAGACTTTGTTATCTCCGATGTTGCGTAAAAGATCACCAAGTACAGGAAGTGGGAAGCGATCCGGAATAGTTTTTGCATTTAACTTCCTAAAGTCAATCACTGGGTGCCAAGTACCATCCTTCTTAGGCACTAGGATCAAGGGCGCATTCCAGGGTAAATTACTAGGTGCAATAACTCCATCATCGAGCATCTGATTGATCAATTCTTCTGCGACAGCAACTTGGGAATGAGGCATTCTGTACGCAGGTATATAGATAGGTCTAGTACGTACCAGGTTCAAGTGGAATACGATGGGACAATAAGTTCGTTTTACCCATCTTCTCACCTGGTAAGGCAATGGCTTTACGATGTTTATTCAACAGAGCCAACAAACGCTTGACTTCATCTGGGAAGTCAGTGGGAGCTAAGTCTTTCTCCTCAACTGGTGGAATGGATTGATCCAGTGGAGTGGATGAGGTCTCCCCTGTTGAAATAGCACCGACTCACTGGTCAGGTGGCACGTCATCCTGTACTTGAACAGAGTAAGGATAGTGAACTAGGTCAACAAGATTAGTATTTGCTTTGAGACGAACACTGTGACCCGAAGTGTTAGCAAGGAATAAATGGATCTTACTGTCTCTTACAACGTGTAAGGAAGGTTCAACAAATAAACCCTTGACCTTGCAGGAATCACTGTCAATTAGGATGTTATCACCATCTGGAACACTAGGAACAACAACAGACACTCTAGTGAGAGCACTAGCCGCAACAGAGACGTCTTTCTGCAGACGGCATGTGACATCAACAAGAGATGGCATTACTAGTTTCAAGTAATCGTTTTCCGACAAGGCGTCCCCTGTGGAGAAACTACTACTTGGACTAGCAGACATTGCAGGGATAGGCTGAGCACTCAAGGCAGTCTGAGCATCCTCGGACACTTGAGGCAATACACTATCTTGCATGTCTGAAGGTGTAGGTGGAACACAGATGGGAGTGACAGAGTTACTAGTGCCTGACCGCTTGGGTACGCTACTGGAAAATGCATTGGCTTGTAAGGACTTAATCTGTACATCGTACTCTGTGGCAGTATGGCAGATCTCTGATCCAAGCTGGTAACCCCAAAATGGAACTATCAAGTCGTCAATTTGGGCATGCCATCAGTACAGGTCAAGCACAATACGTAAGTCTCTCATAGAAACAAATCTCAGGAGAAGGTCACCAGGGAAAGTAATCTGGTCAACAACAAGGAAAGCAGCAGTAAAGTCTCTACCTTGGATAGAAAAGGTGAGTGAAGTCTGACCTTGGACACGCAGAAGGGAACCAGCTATTCCACTAAAGGAGGTTACAGTAGTTGGTTCAACGAGGAGGACACGTCGTAACTGCTTCTCTTTAAACAAACTAGACCTGATGATATTAACTTGCGCACCAGAGTCCATGAACACATGAACGGGCGCATTATGAATAGAAGCTTGTACTATAGGACCTATGGTTTCATTTGGAGTTATGTGCAGACAGAAGGGTGGGTTGTCATCGGAGAAGGCATGTTCCACTTCATCCCCAAATTCATCTACGTCAGAGATGTGTGAAGCAACATCAACAGCAGGGTTGTCATTCTCAAGACTGCTTAAGGCTTCATAGGAGTTGTGAACAGGGATGGTGTACTCATCACCTACTGTCACGACTGGACGAGTAGATTGGGGCGCTCGGATTCCCCAGAATTGGAAGAATGAGGCTGGTTCTGGTTATTCTGAGAACCCCGATCTCTATTTCCTCTCCTGGCTCTGCGGTTGGAACCGCCACGGAAAGATCTAGAGTACTGGAGGTTATAGAGAGCATTACACTCGGATGTGTCATGGCCATGAATTCTGTGATAAGTACAATAAGGCAATTCAGACTGGTACTTATCAGCATTACGATGCCTCTTAGAGTGACTATCAGGGCAATTTACCGCAATGTGGCCACGGTAACCACAATTATAGCAAGTTCTTTGGCTATGGATACTGTACATGCTACGAGTGCTACGGGAATGATAACTCTTAACACTAGCTTCGGATGACGGTCGTGAGTGATTTAGATTGGGAGTTTTGGTTGTAGCACAAACAAGAGGAGGTACAGGATTAGACAAAGTGGTTGACGTAGACCTTCAATAGGGGAAGGTTCCCTCAGGACACAAATTACGCACGTGGATAAGAGCTGCAAGCGGTCCCATTGTGGCATTTAGAGGACTGGAATTATACACATACATTGATGTTGGTGGCATTAGCTGTTTAATAACTCCGAATGCTGCTAATTTAGCAAACCCTTCAAGAGCTGGTTTATCATTATCTTTAAGGTACTTAGAACTTTGACCTGCCTTAACGAATGAGGACATTAGGTTATTTAAACGAAGAGCAAACTCATCTAATGATTCCTCTGGCCTCGGAGCTGTACACACTAATTCCTTAAGAATGACAAAAGGATCAGTTTCTCGCACTGGTTCAAGATAGTTACGGATTAATTGCTCATAATCTTGCCACTTGGTTAGATCCTGAAAGTCCTTCATACGGATCAAGTTGAAGACATGCGAGGCAGCTGGTGAACGAGCTAAACTCTCCTTTCCAATACTAATTAGGCAACTCTCTGATGGAGGACCATCCACTGAGGCATTTGCTCTAGCACAAACAGCAGTAAACCAACCTTCCAGATTGTCTGGGTTACCATTGAACAACGGCATAGCATCATAAGGATCACGACTAAAATTGCGAAGGCTCGAAGTCTGAGTGTGTCTATTGTTTGATAAAGAATTACTCGAATTTGGGACTGATGCATTAATGGTTGTACTAGCAGAATGTGCTGAGGCATCGCTCGAGAAGACTTGAGACATGTTTGCAAAATGTAAAACAAGAATTTAGAGAAATAAAAGAAAATGTAACTGAGGAACACACAACACAGTAAACTTAAATGGGAAGAAATTACTTAACTATTCTGCATAAGTAAATAAAAATTGACAAGTCACACTGTAAGCAAGGAAAACTCACACTCACAAAGGAAAATACTCAACTGAATAAGCAACACTTTGAAAATCAAGAGAAATTACTTTACTTAAATCAATTTTACTCAAATATACTGTAAATTGAATGAATGGCACAGTGAGTTGTCTTTACTCTCAATGCAATAAGGAAATTCAACAATAAAAAAAATTATAAAATGGGATCAACAAATCTTGTGCAAAATTAAAACAAACTGGGAAAACAATTCACTAAAAAGGAAATAAAATGGCACACAAAGAATAAAATATGCACAGAACAGAGCATATGAAACTGCACTGAAATAAACTGTAGCAATATTGCAAATAACAATTACTAATCAAAAGTACTGTATACACTACATAAAATTTCTGCAAAAAAAATTTTTATGGCAACACAATGTTTACACAAGAATTATTGTAAAATGAATCAATGTTGCAATGATAAAAAAAATTACTCACACAAGAAAATACAGTTTACAAGAAAAAAAATATTATCAAGGAATGAACTGATTGAACACTTTAACTCTTAACTGCAGCTTAAGCAAACACTTACTGGACAAGCAAAAGAATGATTTACTTTAAAAGAAGAACTTAAAAATTGCACTAAGAGTGAATTTGTTCAATGAAATATAAAAATAATAGATGCAAAAACACAGAACAAAAAGGTTTGAACACTTACAGCAATGCAGAATACAACACATCAATATAAACACAATACTAGAATTTTCTTGCAATGAAACTTGAGGTATGAAAAATTTGGAAAATAATTGTCTTGCTTGAACAAAATAATGGCACTATTGTCTGTGGAGATAAGACAAATTAGACACTGGTTAAATGAAAAGAATTAACACAAGAATGTTCAACACGCAGAGAAAAATTAAAATGGCAAATGAATGAAAATAAAAACAGCAAGAATATACAAATGCTGGGAGAAAAAATATAGCTGAGACAACACTGAGTTGTGATGCAGAATATAAGGTAATAAATTACTGAATTACTTCACTGCAATACTGTGGACACAAGATAATTGTGAAGTGTAACACAAGGTTTATACTGCTTATAAATATTGCACACAACAAGGAAAAACACTAAGGTACTTCAAGTATATATAAAAAGAAAGAAACACAACACAACAGACATAAATTAATACACGAAAATTAACACTGAAGAAAGAAGAGAAAAAAAAATATTGCAGGCAGTATATAGGGGCTTGGACTTCCAGCAGGCATGCGTGAGCGTGTTTGATAGGAGTGAATGGAGACAAATGGTTTTTAATACTTGACGTGCTGTTGGAGTGTGAGCAAAGTAACATTTATGAAGGGGTTCAGGGAAACCGGCAGGCCGGACTTGAGTCCTGGAGATGGGAAGTACAGTGCCTGCACTCTGAAGGAGGGGTGTTAATGTTGCAGTTTAAAAACTGTAGTGTAAAGCACCCTTCTGGCAAGACAGTGATGGAGTGAATGATGGTGAAAGTTTTTCTTATTCAGGCCACCCTGCCTTGGTGGGAATCGGCCAGTGTGATAATAATAAAATAATAAAATAATATATAATAAACACTGAGTCTAATGAAGAGTTACTGAATGTCACTAAGAAATCACTGGAAACACAGAAATGTCTCAACACTCGCAAATGTCTCTATGAAAAATATTCATTAACAGTGTAGTGACGTGGTGTAGAATGAGGTAGATGGTGGTGAAGGGTAGAGGTAGAGACTCGTGGTTGGCGCTTGCTGACTACTCCACACATGATCGAAGAATTTGCGCTTAAATCGATGATGGACCCACACAGGAGGCTTTTTACGGTGGCGCTACTGACGAAAGAATACTCTGGCTCTTGACCCCCTATGTGGTCCTTAAAATATGGTGCTAGAAGCTGTAATAAGAGAAAAACAGTGGTAGTGGGTGAGGTGGCGCGGTGGTGAGACACCATGTGGTGACTGGGCCTATGGGATGAACGGCATAAGCCTCAGTGGGGACACCCACACTAGGCACGAAAATATTCTTGAGTACTGGGTTAAGACACTTGGGTTAGTTGCTGCCTGGCTTGGCTTAACCCTTCACACAGACTGGCTTGATAACTTCTAATGATGAGCACAGCAGGGGTGGAAAGCTGGCTTGGCAGGCAAGGCTGGATGGTGTAAGGCTTGGGCTGACTGGGCTTGTTCTGACTCCCCCACCACAGACTGTTTTGCTGGCTTGGCTTACTTTGCAAACTCGGGTCAACCCCTCGGGAGTGATGCAAATAAGCAGATAAACACTAATACACAGAGACTGACCAGTGAATAGTGTAGAGGCTGGTAGACGCTTGCTCGGGTAGTGGCTTGGGGGTAGGTCGGCCTACTGACCACACAAAATGCCCGTCGTCGGCTGCGAGAATTTATCTCTATGCATCGGCGTAATTATCAATATTACGCCCACACCGCTGGCACCAATTTGTCGTGGGGGTTCGAAAGGAGATATGATGATTGAAGATAAACACACTTGTGGATGGTAACGCTATATATTGTCAAACTGTGGTAAGGGAAGGGCCCGGCCTGCCTGCTTGCCTGTTGTATGTCTAAGCTTGGACTGAGAGTGAGGTAGCGGGTCCCACTCACTCATGCGCATCCCGTGACGTCATACAGTCACTAGGCTTAGTAGGGATCTTCTATATAAACACATAGATGGTTGATACTCAGATAAGCTATAACATATGTAAGGGGATCAGCAACTATGCTGACAAAGGAATGTTCACAGTGAATGACAGGGAAGAATGGCAGGAAGGAACGTTCATGGTGAATGACAGGGAAGAATGGCAAGAAGGAACGTTCACGGTGAATGACAGGGAAGAATGGCAGGAAGGAACGTTCATGGTGAATGACAGGGAAGAATGGCAAGAAGGAACGTTCACGGTGAATGACAGGGAAGAATGGCAGGAAGGAACGTTCATGGTGAATGACAGGGAAGAATGGCAAGAAGGAACGTTCACGGTGAATGACAGGGAAGAATGGCAGGTTCTTAGCAAAATATTCAAAGAAGTTTTGACGGAAGTAAGTGAACTAGTGGAGGATACTGTGGTCAGAACAGATCAACAAATACTGGTGTGTAACAACAAAGTTAGTGATGAGACTACTACATGAGCTGGATATAAGTAAAGCAGTGGGACCAGATAACATATCTCCATAGCTGCTGCTGCCAGTAGCAACATATCAACTGTATGAAAGCATAATAAAGGTCTATAACTAATCTACCCTTCAGGACAGCTGCCAGAAAATTGGAAGAAGGCAAATGTAGTCTCCATATATAAAGGGGAACAGACCAAAGACAATTATAGGTCAGTATATGTAGCATACCAAAAGTTCTGGAAAAGTTGGCAAGAAATAGGCTGTTAGAGCACTTGGAGAAAATATTTAGAGGAAATCCATATACCTGGAGTCTACCTGGAGGGTATTCCGGGAATCAACGCCCCCGAGGCCCGGTCCACGACAACCTACCAGAAGGGATCAAGTCCTATGTGTCATTGCTGATGATATAAAACTAATGAGAATAATAAGATGAGAAAACAATAAACTTCAGGAAGACCACAATACACATGTAGTCAAACAAGTGGTTTACCGAGTTATATCTTGTGAGTTGAAGAAGGTGAAGGTAGACCAGATACAGTACAACATATGGGCAGAGGCAAGTTGGAAATATCAGAGAGTTAAGAGGACCTGAGGTAGATATAACACTGAGCATATCACCAGAAACATAAACTGTTATATCAGCGTCCTCCTGCTCAGTATAATATTAAGTCTATCATTGAGCATATGTCTCCAACCTGGAGACCGCACTCTCTGATCGTGAGTTTTAACTCCACCCGTGACACGGTTTGTTTGCAATCGTGTCATTACGATTCCGTGAGTCATTGGCATCCAGGATAGTGCCAGAATTGAGAGCAGTGTACTGTGAAGAGTAGTGTAAGGAACTGAACCTGACCACCCTGGCAGAGAGAAGTGAGAGCAGATACATGACTTTGACATGCAACATCCTGAGAGAGAGAGAGAGAGAGAGAGAGAGAGAGAGAGAGGAGGAGGAGGAGGAGGAGGAGGAGGATCAGGGGACACAGGTGGAAGCTGAAGACAGTTATGAGTCATGGAGATATAAGGAAGAATTTCTTTGGTGTCAGTCTGGTTGAAAAGTGGAATGACTTGATGAGGCAGTGGTGGAGGTGAACTTAATACACAGCTTCAAGAGTAGGTAGGATAAAACCCGAGGCCACAATCAGTGATGCCTGGTTACCTGGATTACCTGGAGGTTATTCCAGGGATCAACGCCCCCGCGGCCCGGTCCATGACCAGGCCTCCCAATGGATCAGGGCCTGATCAACCAGGCTGTTACTGCTGGCCGCACACAGTCCAACGTACGAGCCACAGCCTGGCTGATCCGGCACTGACTTTAGGTATCTGTCCAGCTCTCTCTTGAAGGCAGCCAGGGGTTTATTGGCAATTCCCCTAATGCTTGATGGGAGGCTGTTGAACAGTCTTGGGCCCTGGACACTTATGGTGTTTTCCCTTAGTGTACCAATGGCGCCCCTACTTTTAATTGGGGGCATTTTGCATCGCCTGCCCAGTCTTTTACTTTCGTAGGGAGTGATTTCTGTGCCAATCAAAATGGTGTAGGAAGCGGGGCCAGGAGCTGAGTCTCGACTTCCGTGCACACAACTCCGTGAGTACTGAGGTTGTGTGTGTGTGTGTGTGTATGTGTACTCACCTAATTGTGGTTGCAGGGGTCGAGACTCAGCTCCTGGCCCTGCCTCTTCACTGATCGCTACTAGGTCCTCCCTCTCTCTGCTTCCTGAGCTGTATCATACCTCTTCTTAAAACTATGTATGGTTCCTGCCTCCACTACTTCACTTGCTAGGCTATTCCACTTCCTGACAACTCTATGACTGAAGAAATACTTCCTAACGTCCCTGTGACTCGTCTGAGTCTTCAACTTCCAGTTGTGACTCCTTGTCCATGTGTCCCCTCTCTGGAACATCCTATCTCTGTCCACCTTGTCTATTCCCCACAGTATCTTGTATGTCGTTATCATGTCTCCCCTGACCCTTCTGTCCTCCAGTGTCGTCAGTCCGATTTCCCTCAACCTTTCCTCGTACGACATTCCCCTGAGCTCTGGGACTAGCCTTGTTGCAAACCTTTGTACTTTCTCTAACTTCTTGACGTGCTTGACCAGGTGTGGGTTCCAGACTGGTGCTGCATACTCCAGTATGGGCCTGACATACACAGTGTACAGTGTCTTGAACGATTCCTTATTAAGGTATCAGAACGCTATTCTCAGGTTTGCCAGGCGCCCGTATGCTGCAGCAGTTATTTGGTTGATGTATGCCTCCGGTGATGTGCTCGGTGTTATGGTCACCCCAAGGTCTTTCTCCCTGAGTGAGGTTTGTAGTCTTTGTCCACCTAGCCTATACTCTGTCTGCGGTCTTCTTTGCCCCTCCCCAATCTTCATGACTTTGCATTTGGCAGGATTGAATTCGAGAAGCCAGTTACTGGACCACATGTCCAGCCTGTCCAGGTCTCTCTGCAGTCCTGCCTCATCCTCATCCGATTTAATTCTTCTCATCAACTTCACATCATCTGCGAACAGGGACACTTCAGAGTCTGTTCCTTCCATCATGTACTCAACTAACTGTGGTTGCAGGGGTCGAGTCATAGCTCCTGGCCCAGCCTCTTCACTGGTCGCTGCTAGGTCCACTCTCTCCCTGCTCCATGAGCTGTATTATACTTGTTAAATGGATCCTGCCTCCATTACATCCCTCCAGATTGTTCCACTTCTTAACAACTCTATGGCTGAAGAAATTCCTAACAACTCTATGGCTGAAGAAATTTTTCCTAACATCCCTATGACTCATCTGAGTTTTCAACTCCCAGTTGTGACCCCTTGTTGCCGTGTCACATCTCTGAAGCATTCTGTCCCTGTCCACCTTGTCAATTCCTCTCAGTATTTTATATATTGTTATCATGTCCTCCCTTATCCCTCCTGTCTTCCAGTGTTGTCAGGTTCAGTTCCATTAACCTCTCCTCATAGGACAAACCCCCTCAGTTTCGGGACTAGTCTTGTTGCAAACCTTTGCACTTTCTCTAATTTCCTGACGTGTTTGGCCAGGTGTGGGTGCCATACTGGTGCTGTGTTACTCAGAAAATGGGGCGCCTGAGGCTTAAGGCCTTGTCGAGGGGCAAAGGTAAAAGTTACACAAATATCATGTACAAATAAACCACCCAAGTCTACCCTAATTAAAACAGAAAGCGCTAAACCAGCGTTCACTATCTCAATAGTTTGGTTATAAGAGGGCTCAGGCAAAATTATTTGTTAGGAAAATATACATTTATCACTTCTAACAGTATATACAAACACTAGATAAACACACCCACATTTCCCTCAGCATGTACACCCAAACAAAGATACATAAGGAGCCAGCAAGCTGCGATATCTAAGCAGAACACACACGTAAGTATGGGGTTAGTGCCCCGCGGGCGCCATGCCCTACCCTACTCTCTTATCAACACCATTTCATCCATTTTCACTCAGAGCCCAGGTGAGCGTAGCTACTGGTAAGCACTAAAGTAGTCTATGGCTTGAGTCAGATAAACAAAAGAAGCACAAAACATAGCTTAAATAACCTGCGTCTCGCCAGCATGGTTATTACCCATGCCACTTCCTCAAGTGACTACCCACGCTCAGTACAGTACTTCCTGACACTTTACAGTTTAAGCTAATTTGCAGTGCCCACATTATTTATAAAATTATGGTTTACAATTATAACATAGTTAATAAAATTATGGCACATTTCTTCACTATACATATTACAATGTGATGCAGAAACCTGCATAACATGCAGCAGACTCCAATATGGGCCTGACGTACACGGTGTACAGTGTTGTGAATGACTCCTTAGATGTCGAAATGCTATTCTCAGATTTGTCAGGTGCCCATATGCTGCAACAGTTATTTGGTTGATGTGCACCTCGGGAAATATGTTCGGTATGATGCTCGCCCCAAGATCCTTTTTTTCTTGAGAGAGTTTTGCAGCCTCTGACCTCTTAGGTCGTACTCCGTCTGCGGTCTCCTTTGTCCTTTCCCAAGCTTCATAACCTTGCAGTTGCTGGGGTTAAACTCCAGTAGCCATTTGTCAGACCAGGCTTGCAGTGTGTCCAAAACCCCTTGTAGGCTTACCTGATCCTCGTCCACTTGTATTCTCCTCATTAGTTTCACATCGTCTGTGAACAGTGATAGCTCTGACTCTATCTCTTCTGTTATGTCAGTCACATGTACTATTGTACAGACACGCGTTGTTTCCTTCTTGTCAGGTATTCCCCGATACATTGCAGTACTTTCCCTTTTATTCCTGCCTGTTCCTCTAGCTTTTCAACCAGTCTCTTGTGTGGTACTGTGTCGAAAGCCTTCTTACAGTCCAAGAAGATGCACTCTACCCATCCCTCTCTCTCTCATTTCTTACCTCTGTTACCTGTCATAGAACTCCAATAGGTTTGTGATGAAGGATTTCCTTTCCCCAAAGCCGTGCTGGTTGTCATGTATTAGTCCATTCCATTCCAGGTGCTCTACCACTCTTTTCCTGATAATCTTCTCCATAGCTTTACATACATGTCAGTGACACTGGTCTGTAGTTTAGTGCAGCCTGTCTCCTTAAAAATCTGGACTACATTTGCTGTCTTCCACACCTCAGGCAGTTGCCTTGTTTCGATAGATTTATTGAAGATTGTTGTTACTGGCACACAGTGGATCTGCTCCCTCTCTCGGGACCCAAGGAGAGATATTATCTGAGCCCACCGCCTTCGAGGTATCTAGTTGCTCTAGCAGTTTCTTCACCTCCCCAGTTGTGTGCAGTGTGTCCAGCACTTGCTGGTGCACCCTACCACCTAGGTTTGCTGGCAGCCTCTCTGTCTCCATTGTGAAACCCTCCCTCAATCGCAAGCTGAGCTCTTAAGATTAAGATTAAGATACTTTCTGGGCACATCCTTCCTCCCTGTAGTTCCCTGTGAGGTCCCCTCCTTCCTTCCCTCCTCAGCCTGATTACCTGCTCCTTGACTGTTCTTTTCCTCCTGATGTGACTAAAACAATTTTGAGTCAGATTTGGCTTTTGATGCTAAGTCATTCTCGTATTAAAGCTGGGCTTCTCTCCTTAACCATGCATATTCATTTCTTGTTCTTTGTCTAAACTCCCTGTTTTCCTGGGTCCTTTGACTTCTGTACTTTTTCCATACTCTAGCACACTTGGCTTTGGCCTCTCCACACCTCCTAGTAAACCGTGTTCGCACTCTTGTCTTCCTGTTGGACTATCCCACAGTAGTGTGTTGCTATACTATATGATAGTTACACAACAGTGTTGCTACACTATATGATAGTTACACAACAGTGTTGCTACACTATATGATAGTTACACAACAGTGTTGCTACACTGTATGATAGTTACACAACAGTGTTGCTACACTATATTATAGCTACACAACAGTGTTGCTACACTATATTATAGCTACACAACAGTGTTGCTACACTGTATGATAGTTACACAACAGTGTTGCTACACTATATTATAGCTACACAACAGTGTTGCTACACTGTATGATAGTTACACAACAGTGTTGCTACACTATATTATAGTTACACAACAGTGTTGCTACACTGTATGATAGTTACACAACAGTGTTGCTACACTATATTATAGCTACACAACAGTGTTGCTACACTATATTATAGCTACACAACAGTGTTGCTACACTGTATGATAGTTACACAACAGTGTTGCTACACTATATTATAGTTACACAACAGTGTTGCTACACTGTATGATAGTTACACAACAGTGTTGCTACACTGTATGATAGTTACACAACAGTGTTGCTACACTATATTATAGCTACACAACAGTGTTGCTACACTATATTATAGTTACACAACAGTGTTGCTACACTGTATGATAGTTACACAACAGTGTTGCTACACTGTATTATAGTTACACTGTATGATAGTTACACAACAGTGTTGCTACACTGTATTATAGTTACACTGTATGATAGTTACACAACAGTGTTGCTACACTATATTATAGTTACACAACAGTGTTGCTACACTATATTATAGTTACACAACAGTGTTGCTACACTGTATTATAGTTACACTGTATGATAGTTACACAACAGTGTTGCTACACTATATGATAGTTACACAACAGTGTTGCTACACTGTATGATAGTTACACAACAGTGTTGCTACACTGTATGATAGTTACACAACAGTGTTGCTACACTGTATGATAGTTACACAACAGTGTTGCTACACTATATGATAGTTACACAACAGTGTTGCTACACTGTATGATAGCTACACTGTATGATAGTTACACAACAGTGTTGCTACACTGTATGATAGCTACACTGTATGATAGTTACACAACAGTGTTGCTACACTGTATGATAGCTACACAACAGTGTTGCTACACTGTATGATAGTTACACAACAGTGTTGCTACACTGTATGATAGTTACACAACAGTGTTGCTACACTGTATGATAGTTACACAACAGTGTTGCTACACTGTATGATAGTTACACAACAGTGTTGCTACACTGTATGATAGCTACACAACAGTGTTGCTACACTGTATGATAGCTACACAACAGTGTTGCTACACTGTATGATAGCTACACAACAGTGTTGCTACACTGTATGATAGCTACACAACAGTGTTGCTACACTGTATGATAGTTACACAACAGTGTTGCTACACTGTATGATAGTTACACAACAGTGTTGCTACACTGTATGATAGTTACACAACAGTGTTGCTACACTGTATGATAGTTACACAACAGTGTTGCTACACTGTATGATAGCTACACAGCAGTGTTGCTACACTGTATGATAGTTACACAACAGTGTTGCTACACTGTATGATAGTTACACAACAGTGTTGCTACACTGTATGGTTGTTACACAACAGTGTTGCTACACTGTATGATAGTTACACAACAGTGTTGCTACACTGTATGATAGCTACACAACAGTGTTGCTACACTGTATGATAGTTACACAACAGTGTTGCTACACTGTATGATAGTTACACAACAGTGTTGCTACACTGTATGATAGTTACACAACAGTGTTGCTACACTGTATGGTTGTTACACAGCAGTGTTGCTACACTGTATGATAGTCACACAACAGTGTTGCTACACTGTATGATAGTCACACAGCAGTGTTGCTACACTGTATGATAGTCACACAGCAGTGTTGCTACACTGTATGATAGTCACACAGCAGTGTTGCTACACTGTATGATAGTCACACAGCAGTGTTGCTACACTGTATGATAGTCACACAGCAGTGTTGCTACACTGTATGATAGCTACACAACAGTGTTGCTACACTGTATGATAGATACACAAGTGTTGCTACACTGTATGATAGCTACACAACAGTGTTGCTACACTGTATGATAGCTACACAACAGTGTTGCTACACTGTATGATAGCTACACAACAGTGTTGCTACACTGTATGATAGCTACACAACAGTGTTGCTACACTGTATGATAGTCACACAGCAGTGTTGCTACACTGTATGATAGATACACAAGTGTTGCTACACTGTATGATAGTTACACAACAGTGTTGCTACACTCTATGATAGTTACACAACAGTGTTGCTACACTGTATGATAGTTACACAACAGTGTTGCTACACTGTATGATAGCTACACAACAGTGTTGCTACACTGTATGATAGCTACACAACAGTGTTGCTACACTGTATGATAGCTACACAACAGTGTTGCTACACTGTATGATAGCTACACAACAGTGTTGCTACACTGTATGATAGTTACACAACAGTGTTGCTACACTGTATGATAGTTACACAACAGTGTTGCTACACTGTATGATAGTTACACAACAGTGTTGCTACACTGTATGATAGCTACACAACAGTGTTGCTACACTGTATGATAGTTACACAACAGTGTTGCTACACTGTATGATAGTTACACAACAGTGTTGCTACACTGTATGATAGCTACACAACAGTGTTGCTACACTGTATGATAGTTACACAACAGTGTTGCTACACTGTATGATAGTTACACAACAGTGTTGCTACAGTGTATGATAGTTACACAACAGTGTTGCTACACTGTATGATAGTTACACAACAGTGTTGCTACACTATATTGTAGTTACACAACAGTGTTGCTACACTGTATGATAGTTACACAACAGTGTTGCTACACTGTATGATAGTTACACAACAGTGTTGCTACACTGTATGATAGCTACACAACAGTGTTGCTACACTGTATGATAGTTACACAACAGTGTTGCTACACTGTATGATAGTTACACAACAGTGTTGCTACACTGTATGATAGTTACACAACAGTGTTGCTACACTGTATGATAGTTACACAACAGTGTTGCTACACTGTATGATAGTTACACAACAGTGTTGCTACACTGTATGATAGTTACACAGTGGGAACAAAATCTAGCTCATACAAGATGTTGAGATGTGTCAACCTGAGCTGGTAGACTTCAGTAGTGTCAACCTGAGCTGGTAGACTTCAGTAGTGTCAGACTGAGCTGGTAGACTTCAGTAGTGTCAGACTGAGCTGGTAGACTTCAGTAGTGTCAGACTGAGCTGGTAGACTTCAGTAGTGTCAGACTGAGCTGGTAGACTTCAGTAGTGTTAGACTGAGCTGGTAGACTTCAGTAGTGTCAGACTGAGCTGGTAGACTTCAGTAGTGTCAGCCTGAGCTGGTAGACTTCAGTAGTGTCAGACTGAGCTGGTAGACTTCAGTAGTGTCAGACTGAGCTGGTAGACTTCAGTAGTGTCAGACTGAGCTGGTAGACTTCAGTAGTGTCAGACTGAGCTGGGAGACTTCAGTAGTGTCAACCTGAGCTGGTAGACTTCAGTAGTGTCAACCTGAGCTGGTAGACTTCAGTAGTGTCAGACTGAGCTGGTAGACTTCAGTAGTGTCAGACTGAGCTGGTAGACTTCAGTAGTGTCAGACTGAGCTGAGAGACTTCAGTAGTGTCAACCTGAGCTGGTAGACTTCAGTAGTGTCAACCTGAGCTGGTAGACTTCAGTAGTGTCAGACTGAGCTGGTAGACTTCAGTAGTGTCAGACTGAGCTGGGAGACTTCAGTAGTGTCAACCTGAGCTGGTAGACTTCAGTAGTGTCAGACTGAGCTGGTAGACTTCAGTAGTGTCAGCCTGAGCTGGTAGACTTCAGTAGTGTCAGCCTGAGCTGGTAGACTTCAGTAGTGTCAGACTGAGCTGGTAGACTTCAGTAGTGTCAGACTGAGCTGGTAGACTTCAGTAGTGTCTGCCTGAGCTGGTAGACTTCAGTAGTGTCAGCCTGAGCTGGTAGACTTCAGTAGTGTCAACCTGAGCTGGTAGACTTCAGTAGTGTCAGACTGAGCTGGTAGACTTCAGTAGTGTCAACCTGAGCTGGTAGACTTCAGTAGTGTCAGACTGAGCTGGTAGACTTCAGTAGTGTCAGACTGAGCTGGTAGACTTCAGTAGTGTCAACCTGAGCTGGTAGACTTCAGTAGTGTCAGACTGAGCTGGTAGACTTCAGTTTACCTGGAGTTTACCTGGAGAGAGTTCCGGGGGTCAACGCCCCCGCGGCCCGGTCTGAGACCAGGCCTCCTGGTGGATCAGAGCCTGATCAACCAGGCTGTTGCTGCTGGCTGCACGCAAACCAACATACGAGCCACAGCCCGGCTGATCCGGAACTGACTTTAGGTGCTTGTCCAGTGCCAGCTTGAAGACTGCCAGGAGTCTGTTGGTAATCCCCCTTATGTGTGCTGGGAGGCAGTTGAACAGTCTCGGGCCCCTGACACTTATTGTATGGTCTCTTAACGTGCTAGTGACACCCCTGCTTTTCATTGGGGGGATGGTGCATCGTCTGCCAAGTCTTTTGCTTTCGTAGTGAGTGATTTTCGTGTGCAAGTTCGGTACTAGTCCCTCTAGGATTTTCCAGGTGTATATAATCATGTATCTCTCCCTCCTGCGTTCCAGGGAATACAGGTTTAGGAACCTCAAGCGCTCCCAATAATTGAGGTGTTTTATCTCCGTTATGCGCGCCGTGAAAGTTCTCTGTACATTTTCTAGGTCGGCAATTTCACCTGCCTTGAAAGGTGCTGTTAGTGTGCAGCAATATTCCAGCCTAGATAGAACAAGTGACCTGAAGAGTGTCATCATGGGCTTGGCCTCCCTAGTTTTGAAGGTTCTCATTATCCATCCTGTCATTTTTCTAGCAGATGCGATTGATACAATGTTATGGTCCTTGAAGGTGAGATCCTCCGACATGATCACTCCCAGGTCTTTGACGTTGGTGTTTCGCTCTATTTTGTGGCCAGAATTTGTTTTGTACTCTGATGAAGATTTAATTTCCTCATGTTTACCATATCTGAGTAATTGAAATTTCTCATCGTTGAACTTCATATTGTTTTCTGCAGCCCACTGAAAGATTTGGTTGATGTCTGCCTGGAGCTTTGCAGTGTCTGCAATGGAAGACACTGTCATGCAGATTCGGGTGTCATCTGCAAAGGAAGACACGGTGCTGTGGCTGACATCCTTGTCTATGTCGGATATAAGGATGAGGAACAAGATGGGAGCGAGTACTGTGCCTTGTGGAACAGAGCTTTTCACCGTAGCTGCCTCGGACTTTACTCTGTTGACGACTACTCTCTGTGTTCTGTTAGTGAGGAAATTATAGATCCATCGACCGACTTTTCCTGTTATTCCTTTAGCACGCATTTTGTGCGCTATTACGCCATGGTCACACTTGTCGAAGGCTTTTGCAAAGTCTGTATATATTACATCTGCATTCTTTTTGTCTTCTAGTGCATTTAGGACCTTGTCGTAGTGGTCCAATAGTTGAGACAGACAGTAGTGTCAGACTGAGCTGGTAGACTTCAGTAGTGTCGACCTGGGTGGTTGGGTTGATGGGGTGGTGTTCGGGCGGGTGGATGGGTGAAGTAGTGGGTGTGGCGGTGGGTGGGGTGGTGTTCTGGTGGGTGGGGTGGTGTGCTGGTGGGTGGGTGGGGTGGTTTTCCTGTGGGTGGGGTGGTGTGCCGGTGGGTGGGGTGGTGTGACTGTGGGTGGGGTGGTGTGCCGTTGGGTGGGGTGGTGTGCCGTTTGGTGGAGTGGTGTGCCGGTGGGTGGGGTGGTGTGCTGGTGGGTGGATGGGCGGAGTGGTGTGCGGGTGGGTGGATGGAAATAAGTCACTGTCTGACTTTTGTGTTATCCCAGGATGTCTACACATATGCTGCTATGTATGATAATCTATGTAACTGTATTTGTGTATACCTGAATAAACTTACTTAATGGTGGGTGTGCCGGTGGGTGGGGTGGTGTGCTGTGAGTGGATAGGCAGAGTGGTGGGTGTGCCGGTGGGTGGGGTGGTGTGCCTGTGGTTGGGGTGGTTTTCTGGTGGGTGGATGGGCCGGGTGGTGGTTGGGGTGGGCTGGGTGGTGTGTGGATGGGCAGGGTGGTGGGTGGGGTTGGCTGGGTGGTGGGTGGGGTGGGCTGGCCTGGTGGTTAGGTGAGGCAGTGAGAGTCAGTGTTGTATAGCAGAGAGGTTGTGATACACGTGTTAGTCTGGCTCACCCCTGCACACTCACACACTCACACACACTCACACACACTCACACACACTCTTCTATGTACACACTCCTCAAAGCGCACGCTTCTTTATGTACACAATGTAAACTTGTCTACGTACATCTCTTTATACTTAGTGTTAATAACACTTGTAGTGACAATACTGCTGTGTGTACACTACTCCTGTGTGTACACAATACTGCTGTGTATACACAATACTACTGTGTGTACACTGAGGTGGACAATGTGTGTACACAATACTACTGTGTGTACATTGAGGTGGACTGTGTGTACACTGAGGTAGACTGTGTGTACACAATACTACTGTGTGTACACTGAGGTGGACAGTGTGTGTACACAATACTACTGTGTGTACATTGAGGTGGACTGTGTGTACACAATACTACTGTGTGTACACTGAGGTAGACTGTGTGTACACAATACTACTGTGTGTACACTGAGGTGGACAGTGTGTGTACACATACTACTGTGTGTACATTGAGGTGGACTGTGTGTACACAATACTACTGTGTGTACACTGAGGTGGACAGTGTGTGTACACATACTACTGTGTGTACATTGAGGTGGACTGTGTGTACACAATACTACTGTGTGTACACTGAGGTAGACTGTGTGTACACAATACTACTGTGTGTACACTGAGGTGGACAGTGTGTGTACACATACTACTGTGTGTACATTGAGGTGGACTGTGTGTACACAATACTACTGTGTGTACACTGAGGTAGACTGTGTGTACACAATACTACTGTGTGTACACTGAGGTGGACAGTGTGTACACATACTACTGTGTGTACATTGAGGTGGACTGTGTGTACACAATACTACTGTGTGTACACAATACTACTGTGTGTACACTGAGGTGGACAGTGTGTGTACACATACTACTGTGTGTACATTGAGGTGGACTGTGTGTACACTGAGGTAGACTGTGTGTACACAATACTACTGTGTGTACACTGAGGTGGACAGTGTGTGTACACATACTACTGTGTGTACATTGAGGTGGACTGTGTGTACACAATACTACTGTGTGTACACTGAGGTAGACTGTGTGTACACAATACTACTATGTGTACACTGAGGTGGACAGTGTGTGTACACAATACTACTGTGTGTACATTGAGGTGGACAGTGTGTGTACACAATACTACTGTGTGTACACTGAGGTGGACTGTGTGTACACATACTACTGTGTGTACACTGAGGTGGACAGTGTGTGTACACATACTACTGTGTGTACACTGAGGTGGACAGTGTGTGTTACCTGAAGGTTATTCCGGGGATCAACGCCCCCGCGGCCCGGTCCATGACCAGGCCTCCCGATGGATCAGGGCCTGATCAACTAGGCTGTTACTGCTGGCCGCACGCAGTCCAACTTTTTATTGGGGGCATTTTGCATCGCCTGCCCAGTCTTTTACTTTCGTAGGGAGTGATTTCTGTGTGCAGATTTGGGACCATTCCTTCCAAGATTTTCCAAGTGTAGATTATGATATATCTCTCCCTCCTGCGTTCCAACGAGTACAAGTCAAGTGCTTCCAAGCGTTCCCAGTAGTTAAGGTGCTTGACAGAACTTATACGTGCAGTGAAGGATCTCTGTACACTCTAGATCTGCGATTTCACCTGCCTTGAATGGAGATGTTAATGTACAGCAGTATTCCAGCCTAGAGAGAACAAGTGATTTGAAAAGGATCATCATTGGCTTGGCATCTCTCGTTTTGAACGTTCTCATTATCCATCCTATCATTTTCTTTGCACTTGCGATCGTGGCACTGTTGTGATCCTTGAAAGTGAGATCCTCAGACATTACTACTCCCAGGTCCCTTACATTATTTTTCCGCTCTATTGTATGGCCAGAGTCTGTAGTATACTCTGTTCTAGTTATTATCTCCTCCAGTTTTCCATAAAGGAGTAGTTGGAATTTGTCCTCATTGAACATCATATTGTTTACCGTTGCCCACTGGAAAACTTTGTTTATATCTTCTTGGAGGTTAACCGCGTCCTCAATAGATGACAGTCTCGTGCAGATCCTAGTATCATCTGCAAAGGATGATACGGTGCTGTGATGTATATCTCTGTCTAATATGAGGATGGGGGCGAGTACTGTGCCTTGTGGAACAGAGCTCTTCACTATGGCAGCCTCCGATTTAACTCTGTTGACCACTAGTCTTTGTGTTCGATTTGTTAGGAAGTTGAAGATCCGGCTCCCCACTTTCCCAGTCATTCCTTTAGCACGTATTTTATGCGCTATTACGCCATGATCTCATTTGTCAAACGCTTTTGCAAAGTCTGTGTATATTACATCTGCATTCTGATTTTCTTCCAGTGTATCCAAGGCCATGTTATAGTGATCCAGTAGTTGTGAGAGGCAGGAGCGACCTGCTCTGAATCCATGTTGCCCTGGATTGTGCAATTTTTGGGAATCCAGGTGATTTGCAGTCCTGCTTCTTAGCACTCTTTCAAAGATTTTTATGATGTGGGTCTATAGTTCTTAGCTAATGCTTTGCTGCCACCTTTATGGAGTGGGGCTATATTCGTTGTTTTAAGTGACTGTGGAATTTCACCCATGTCCAAGCTCCTCCTCCATAGTGTACTTAGGGCACGTGAGAGGGGTTTCTTGCAGTTCTTAATGAATACAGAGTTCCATGAGTCTGGGCCTGGGGCTGAGTGCATGGGCATGTTGGCAATGGCTTTTTCAAAGTCTATCGGAGTTAGGGTAATGTCGGAAATCTGGCTCTGTTTAGTGGCTCACTAAACAGTCGTACTGGGATTTCAGTATTTCACTCATTTCCTTGTTGTCATCTGCGTAAATCCCATCCTGTCTGAATAAGAGCCCGATACTAGATGTGGTATTTGCCTTGTTTTTGGCATATGAAATGAAATATTTCGAATTTCTTTAAATTTCACTAATAGCTTTAACCTCCTCCTGTCTCTCCTGGTTCCTGTAAGAGTCTTTTAACTTAAGTTCGATAGTTTCCACTTCCCTGGTCAGCGCCTCCCTTCGTGTATCAGATATTCTAGCACTCCTGAGGAGCTCAGTGACTCTTCGTCGTCTTCTGTAGAGGGAGCGTCTTTTTCTCTCCAGTTTACTCCTGCTCTTCTTCTTTCTTAGGGGAATATGCCTAGAACATGCTTCAGCTGCCAGGAAGTTGATCCTTTCAAGACACAACTAAACACAGTAGGATCTTGTAACACAAAATACAGGAGGACCATGTAACACAAAATACAGGAGGACCCTGTAACACAAAACACAGGAGGATCGTGTAACACAACAAAACACAGGAGGACCATGTAACACAAAACACAGAAGGTCCATGTAACACAACAAAACACAGGAGGACCATGTAACACAACAAAACACAGGAGGACCGTGTAACACAAAACACAGAAGGACCATGTAACACAACAAAACACAGGAGGACCGTGTAACACAAAACACAGAAGGACCATGTAACACAACAAAACACAGGAGGACCATGTAACACAAAACACAGAAGGACCATGTAACACAACAAAACACAGGAGGACCGTGTAACACAAAACACAGGATGACCGTGTAACACAAAACACAAGAGGACCGGGTAACACAACAAAACACAGGAGGACCATGTAACACAAAACCCAGGAGGACCATTTAACACAAGAAAACACAGGAGGACCATGCAACACAAAACACAGGACTGTGTAACACAAAACACAGGAGAACCGTGTAACACAACAAAACACAGGAGGACCGTGTAACACAAAACACAGGAGGACCGTGTAACACAAAACACAGGAGAACCGTGTAACAACAAAACACAGGAGGACCGTGTAACACAACAAAACACAGGAGAACCGTGTAACACAACAAAACACAGGAGGACCGTGTAACACAAAACACAGGAGGACCGTGTAACACAAAACACAAGAGGACCGTGTAACACAAAACACAAGAGGACCGTGTAACACAAAACACAGGAGGACAGTGTAACACAAAACACAAGAGGACCGTGTAACACAAAACACAGGAGGACCGTGTAACACAAAACACAGGAGGACCGTATAACACAAAACACAGGAGGACCGTATAACACAAAACACAGGAGGACCGTATAACACAAAACACAGGAGGACCGTGCAACACAAAACACAAGAGGACCGTGAAACACAAAACACAGGAGGACCGTGAAACACAAAACACAAGAGGACCGTGCAACACAAAACACAAGAGGACCATGTAACACAAAACACAAGAGGACCGTGCAACACAAAACACAAGAGGACCGTGCAACACAAAACACAAAGAGGACCATGTAACACAAAACACAAGAGGACCGTGTAACACAACAAAACACAAGAGGACCATGTAACACAACAAAACACAAGAGGACCATGTAACACAACAAAACACAAGAGGACCGTGTAACACAACAAAACACAAGAGGACGGTGTAACACAACAAAACACAAGAGGACCGTGTAACACAACAAAACACAAGAGGACCGTGTAACACAACAAAAGACAAGAGGACCGTGTAACACAACAAAAGACAAGAGGACCGTGTAACACAACAAAAGACAAGAGGACCATGTAACACAACAAAGGACCGTGTACAAGAGGACCGTGTAACACAACAAAACACAAGAGGACCGTGTAACACAACAAAAGACAAGAGGACCATGTAACACAACAAAAGACAAGAGGACCATGTAACACAACAAAACACAAGAGGACCGTGTAACACAACAAAAGACAAGAGGACCATGTAACACAACAAAAGACAAGAGGACCGTGTAACACAACAAAACACAAGAGGACCGTGTAACACAACAAAAGACAAGAGGACCATGTAACACAACAAAAGACAAGAGGACCATGTAACACAACAAAACACAAGAGGACCGTGTAACACAACAAAAGACAAGAGGACCATGTAACACAACAAAAGACAAGAGGACCATGTAACACAACAAAACACAAGAGGACCATGTAACACAACAAAACACAAGAGGACCATGTAACACAACAAAACACAAGAGGACCGTGTAACACAACAAAACACAAGAGGACCGTGTAACACAACAAAACACAAGAGGACCATGTAACACAACAAAACACAAGAGGACCGTGTAACACAACAAAACACAAGAGGACCGTGTAACACAACAAAACACAAGAGGACCGTGTAACACAACAAAACACAAGAGGACCGTGTAACACAACAAAACACAAGAGGACCGTGTAACACAACAAAACACAAGAGGACCGTGTAACACAACAAAACACAAGAGGACCATGTAACACAACAAAACACAAGAGGACCATGTAACACAACAAAACACAAGAGGACCGTGTAACACAACAAAACACAAGAGGACCGTGTAACACAACAAAACACAAGAGGACCGTGTAACACAACAAAACACAAGAGGACCGTGTAACACAACAAAACACAAGAGGACCGTGTAACACAACAAAACACAAGAGGACCGTGTAACACAACAAAACACAAGAGGACCGTGTAACACAACAAAACACAAGAGGACCGTGTAACACAACAAAACACAAGAGGACCGTGTAACACAACAAAACACAAGAGGACCGTGTAACACAACAAAACACAAGAGGACCATGTAACACAACAAAACACAAGAGGACCGTGTAACACAACAAAACACAAGAGGACCATGTAACACAACAAAACACAAGAGGACCGTGTAACACAACAAAACACAAGAGGACCATGTAACACAACAAAACACAAGAGGACCGTGTAACACAACAAAACACAAGAGGACCATGTAACACAACAAAACACAAGAGGACCGTGTAACACAACAAAACACAAGAGGACCGTGTAACACAACAAAACACAAGAGGACCATGTAACACAACAAAACACAAGAGGACCGTGTAACACAACAAAACACAAGAGGACCATGTAACACAACAAAACACAAGAGGACCATGTAACACAACAAAACACAAGAGGACCGTGTAACACAACAAAACACAAGAGGACCATGTAACACAACAAAACACAAGAGGACCGTGTAACACAACAAAACACAAGAGGACCATGTAACACAACAAAACACAAGAGGACCATGTAACACAACAAAACACAAGAGGACCGTGTAACACAACAAAACACAAGAGGACCGTGTAACACAACAAAACACAAGAGGACCGTGTAACACAACAAAACACAAGAGGACCGTGTAACACAACAAAACACAAGAGGACCGTGTAACACAACAAAACACAAGAGGACCATGTAACACAACAAAACACAAGAGGACCATGTAACACAACAAAACACAAGAGGACCGTGTAACACAACAAAACACAAGAGGACCATGTAACACAACAAAACACAAGAGGACCGTGTAACACAACAAAACACAAGAGGACCATGTAACACAACAAAACACAAGAGGACCATGTAACACAACAAAATAACATACAAAAGTTTTAAGTATGATAATGTCAACTGACCCATCATCTGAACGACTAAAGAAAGCAAATACTGAGAAAGCCGGGAAAATGAAGGATGTATAACGAGAGTTTAAACTTTAAGACAAGAGAAAGAGTGCCAGTGGTAATGCTACTGTTCAAGAGAGATATTAAGAATGATAGAGAAGGTTTAATGCTCTCATAGAACCAGTAAGTCATTTAAACTACAGGGAATGTGTCGAAGTACTCTGGATGTATTTTCTGGAGCGAACAGAAAGATACAGAATATTGTTCTTAGTTGACGGCTCCTTTTAGGGCACGGAAGATATCACAGCTGGAACAGATATAGTGATCATTTACAGCCAACATAGAGACAACTGAAGCATTTAAATTACTGGGAACGCCTCATAAGTCCTAAACATGTACTTTAACGAAGAAGATATACGCATGATAATATATACGTGAAAGATACTTGAGGACTTAATTACAAATCTGCACACTTCCTTAACAACACAGTGGAGTGAGATGTATGGGTGGAAATGTAAAATAAACCCAGTGAAAAGTAGGGGTGCCGTGGGCACAATAAGAGAACACTATCAACATACGTGGGTCCAGACTCTTCAAGAAGAACAAGTGAAGTTTTTTAGAAGAAACTGGATCATTACCTCTGCCAAGTGAAAGATCAGTGAGGCTGTGATGTCTGTGTGGGTCAACTGGCTGCCAACAGCAACAGCCTGGTTGAACAGGTGGTCAACAAGATAGCCTTGCTCCAGGCCAAGCTGCATGGGCAGAATTGCCCTGGAAATTATTTATAGGAATAAGAGGTATATGCATATATATCAAGGAATGGCAAGAGTGTATATGTCCATAAGGACAGATTAGAGTGTACATTGTGTGTAAAATGAGAGAGTATTGGCCAGGGTGAACAATGTGTTTTTATTTATTAATAAAAATGTACATTGTGTGTATGTGAAGGGAGAAAAATGCCATTAATGAAACCGAAAGAAATCACAAATACTTTTGACTCGTATTCAAAATGTAGATGACAAACGACATGGAGTATCGCGCCATTGTTTAAAGGAGACGGAACCTACACTGATGACAATGAAATAAATACTGAAGTTGCAATATGTGTTGACTAAGTCATTGATCACCATAAAGATTGGCAATCCAAGTGAGTCTTTCATGGATGAGACTCAGAACTCTTCCGACATCTCCATTATTTCTGACACTTGGAGAAAGTGATCAGGTCCTTACCCATGCACTATCCCATGACCTGACTATGGAACTCCATATTTATCAACAACCGCAAGAAACCGCTATCCCATTCCTTGAATATTTTATGGAGGAGGAGCCAGGATATAGGAATTATCCCACAGTTATTAAAAACCACTAACATAGCCCTGGTCATGGACCGAGCTGCGGGGGCGTTGATCCCCGGAATAACCTCCAGGTAACCTCCAGGTAGCCCCACTCCACAAAGGTAGCAGCGAAACAATCGCAGAGAACTGTAGACCAATATCGCTGACGTTTCGCACTATTAAATCTTTGAAAAAGTTCTAAGAAACCAGATTATTAACCACAGATTTACAATACTTGTACAACTCAGGACAGCACAGGTTTAGAGCTCTTGTCTCTCAGTTGCTGGACCATTACGACATGGTCTTTGATGCACTGCAAGACAAAATATCTATGTATTGTACACAGAGTGTGCAGAAGCCTTCAACAAGTGAGATCATGGTATAATGACACAAAATACGTCTGAAGGTAATAAGTGGAAAAGTGAGCAGTTGGACTTCTGTAATAATGTTGGTAACATTACCCACAATATGTTAGGTAAAACGACACAAGTATAGCTAATGCGGCATTTTATTGTGGCAACGTGTCGCTCTCCAGGAACTTTGTCACGGCTTGACAAAGTTCCTTTTACCTAACAGCTAGACTTCTTACTTTATAACACTAGAATACAAAGAGTAATAAGGAACGAAGTAAAATTAGAGGCTGCCGCAATGAAAAGTTCTGTGTCTAAGGCACAGAACTCGCCTCAGTTCTTCTCATTCTGACGTCAAGACATAAATCATAGCACCATACTAAGTTTTGTAGATAAAACTAAAATTTGTATGAGAATGGCATTCATTGAGGACAGAGTAAACCTCCAGTGTGATGTAAGCCAAGTGTTCCAGTGGGCCACTGACAGCAATGTGATGTAAGCCAAGTGTTCCAGTGGGCCACTGACAGCAATGTGATGTAAGCCAAGTGTTCCAGTGGGCCACTGACAGCAATGTGATGTAAGCCAAGTGTTCCAGTGGGCCACTGACAGCAATGTGATGTAAGCCAAGTGTTCCAGTGAGCCACTGACAGCAATGTGATATAAGCCAAGTGTTCCAGTGAGCCACTGACAGCAATGTGATATAAGCCAAGTGCTCCAGTGGGCCACTGACAGCAATGTGATGTAAGCCAAGTGTTCCAGTGGGCCACTGACAGCAATGTGATGTAAGCCAAGTGTTCCAGTGAGCCACTGACAACAATGTGATATAAGCCAAGTGTTCCAGTGGGCCACTGACAGCAATGTGATGTAAGCCAAGTGTTCCAGTGAGCCACTGACAGCAATGTGATATAAGCCAAGTGCTCCAGTGGGCCACTGACAGCAATGTGATGTAAGCCAAGTGTTCCAGTGGGCCACTGACAGCAATGTGATGTAAGCCAAGTGTTCCAGTGAGCCACTGACAACAATGTGATATAAGCCAAGTGTTCCAGTGGGCCACTGACAGCAATGTGATGTAAGCCAAGTGTTCCAGTGAGCCACTGACAGCAATGTGATATAAGCCAAGTGTTCCAGTGGGCCACTGACAGCAATGTGATATAAGCCAAGTGCTCCAGTAGGCCACTGACAGCAATGTGATGTAAGCCAAGTGTTCCAGTGAGCCACTGACAACAATGTGATATAAGCTGTTCCAGTGGGCCAGTGTGATATAAGCCAAGTGCTCCAGTAGGCCACTGACAGCAATGTGATGTAAGCCAAGTGTTCCAGTGAGCCACTGACAACAATGTGATATAAGCCAAGTGTTCCAGTGGGCCACTGACAGCAATGTGATGTAAGCCAAGTGTTCCAGTGGGCCACTGACAGCAATGTGATATAAGCCAAGTGTTCCAGTGGGCCACTGACAGCAATGTGATATAAGCCAAGTGTTCCAGTGGGCCACTGACAGCAATGTGATGTAAGCCAAGTGTTCCAGTGGGCCACTGACAGCAATGTGATGTAAGCTAAGTGTTCCAGTGAGCCACTGACAGCAATGTGATATAAGCCAAGTGTTCCAGTGAGCCACTGACAGCAATGTGATATAAGCCAAGTGCTCCAGTGGGCCACTGACAGCAATGTGATGTAAGCCAAGTGTTCTGGGCCACTGACAGCAATGTGATGTAAGCCAAGTGTTCCAGTGAGCCACTGACAACAATGTGATATAAGCCAAGTGTTCCAGTGGGCCACTGACAGCAATGTGATGTAAGCCAAGTGTTCCAGTGAGCCACTGACAGCAATGTGATATAAGCCAAGTGCTCCAGTGGGCCACTGACAGCAATGTGATGTAAGCCAAGTGTTCCAGTGGGCCACTGACAGCAATGTGATGTAAGCCAAGTGTTCCAGTGAGCCACTGACAACAATGTGATATAAGCCAAGTGTTCCAGTGGGCCACTGACAGCAATGTGATGTAAGACAAGTGTTCCAGTGAGCCACTGACAGCAATGTGATATAAGCCAAGTGTTCCAGTGGGCCACTGACAGCAATGTGATATAAGCCAAGTGCTCCAGTAGGCCACTGACAGCAATGTGATGTAAGCCAAGTGTTCCAGTGGGCCACTGACAACAATGTGATATAAGCCAAGTGTTCCAGTGGGCCACTGACAACAATGTGATATAAGCCAAGTGCTCCAGTAGGCCACTGACAGCAATGTGATATAAGCCAAGTGTTCCAGTGGGCCACTGACAACAATGTGATATAAGCCAAGTGTTCCAGTGGGCCACTGACAACAATGTGATATAAGCCAAGTGTTCCAGTGGGCCACTGACAGCAATGTGATGTAAGCCAAGTGTTCCAGTGGGCCACTGACAGCAATGTGATGTAAGCCAAGTGTTCCAGTGGGCCACTGACAGCAATGTGATGTAAGCCAAGTGTTCCAGTGGGCCACTGACAGCAATGTGATATAAGCCAAGTGTTCCAGTGGGCCACTGACAGCAATGTGATGTAAGCCAAGTGTACCAGTGGGCCACTGACAACAATGTGATATAAGCCAAGTGTTCCAGTGGGCCACTGACAGCAATGTGATATAAGCTAAGTGTTCCAGTGGGCCACTGACAGCAATGTGATATAAGCCAAGTGTTCCAGTGGGACATTGACAGCAATGTGATATAAGTCAAGTGTTCCAGTGGGACATTGACAGCAATGTGATATAAGCCAAGTGTTCCAGTGGGTCACTGACAACAATGTGATATAAGCCAAGTGTTCCAGTGGGACATTGACAGCAATGTGATATAAGTCAAGTGTTCCAGTGGGCCACTAACAGCAATGTGATATAAGTCAAGTGTTCCAGTGGGACATTGACAGAAATGTGATATAAGCCAAGTGTTCCAGTGGGCCACTGACAACAATGTGATATAAGCCAAGTGTTCCAGTGGGACATTGACAGCAATGTGATATAAGTCAAGTGTTCCAGTGGGACATTGACAGCAATGTGATATAAGCCAAGTGTTCCAGTGGGCCACTGACAACAATGTGATATAAGCCAAGTGTTCCAGTGGGCCACTGACAGCAATGTGATATAAGCCAAGTGTTCCAGTGGGCCACTGACAACAATGTGATATAAGCCAAGTGTTCCAGTGGGCCACTGACAACAATGTGATATAAGCCAAGTGTTCCAGTGGGCCACTGACAACAATGTGATATAAGCCAAGTGTTCCAGTGGGCCACTGACATCAATGTGATATAAGCCAAGTGTTCCAGTGGGCCACTGACAGAAATGTCGTATTCAGTGAGGACAAATTTAGTTACACTGCTTTGGAAAAATTGAGAAAATTAAATATTTGGAACGGAGTATAAAACAAACTTAAGCTTCTGGGTAGAGTGGAGGGGAATGTGAGGGACTTAAGGAAGTGATAATGTTACATCTTAGTTTTAAGGATCACAACAATGTCATCATTACAGATGCATGGGAAATGATAGGCTGGGTATTCAGAACCTTCAAAACAAGAGATATCGAGCCAATGCAGACATGGAGAGTGTGCAAAGAATCTTAACTGCTCGTATAAATTCAGCCAAGTACGAAAATTTGGGGAAATACTTTAAGACCCTCAAATTGTACTCTTTTCAATGTTGGCGAGAAAAATACATCAAATTTAAACCTGACAAATTGGTAAGAGATTTAACCCAAAACCACACACAGAATTCACCCCCTACAGTTACCTAGGATTACCTTGAAAACATTTCGGGGGATCAACGTCCCGTGACGTGGTCCCAGACCAGGCCTACATGTTTATGGCCTAACGAATTAGGCTGTTGGTGCTAACAGCACACAGTTCTACATATGCACTATAATCTGGCTGATCAGGACTTGACTTGGGGAACATATTAAGTACCGTCTTGAAGACAGCTAGAAGTTTGTTGACAATTTTCCCTATGTATGAAGGGATGGTGTTGAAGAGTCTTATTCCTTTACACTTATTGAGTTGTCTCTGATGTATTAATTGCACTCTTGCTTTTCACTGGAGTTATTTTGCATACTGTCAAAGCCCTTGCTTTCGTAGAAAGTAATTCCCTCCATATTTTCCTGGCGTAAATTATGATACCTTTCTCGCTAACGTATCAAGGAGTACAGTTAGAGTTCATGTGGTTCCAGTAATTTAAATACTTGACTGAATTTATACAAGTATTAACGGTTCTCCATATATTCTCCAGATTTGTAGCTTCGCTTGTATTACAAGCGGCTGTTAGAATACAAAAACATTGAATTTACGTGAGTAGCAATCTTGGTTCTTAAAGCTCTCTCGAAGATTTTAATAATGTTGGACACAAGTGTCATGGGCCCTAAGTTGTTTGTCAGTGCTTTGCTACCACCTTTGTGAAGTGGGCTGTATCAGTTGCTTTTAATAACACTGGGATGACTCCTTTGTCCAGACTCCAACTCCATATTCTTGACGAATATGGAGTTGTAACTCCATATTCGTAAAGAATATGGAGTTACAAGAATCTGTGCCTGGGGCATAGTGTATGGGGATACTATCAGTGGTCTCTACAATGTCGAGTGGAGTTAGGGTTGTGTCGGAAATTTTGGAGATACCGGCAGAATTTTGAATATTATCAAGGAAAAAATAATACCTCGCTAACACAGAGTTGTGTCGTGGCTTCAGTGTTATACTTGGTGTTGTCGCCAGTTCCCTCTCCTTTAAGCAAGGACCCGATACTTGATATTTTTGCTCTGGATTTTGCTTGAGAGAAAAAGTATTTTGTATTTTTTTCTGTTTCATTGATGGCGTTTTGCTTGCTGTCTCTCATGGCCTCTGCTTTAACAAGTTTGTCCTCAGTGTTGTCATTGGCTGCTATTGGTCTTGAGATAATCTAGTCAGCAGCCTTTGAGAAGTTCTGTGATTCTTTATCTTCATGTGAGGGATCATCTCCCTAAATTGCTTCTTTTCTTTTTTCCTCGTTAATGATGTGTCTTGAAGTGTTTTCCAGTTCCACTCAACTTAGTTAACTCTGGAGACACTCAACTTAGTTAACTCTGGAGACACTCAACTTAGTTAACTCTGGAGACACTCAACTTAGTTAACTCTGGAGACACTCAACTTAGTTAACTCTGGACATACTCAACTTAGTTAATTCTGGAGACACTCAACTTAGTTAACTCTGGAGACACTCAACTTAGTTAACTCTGGAGACACTCAACTTAGTTAACTCTGGAGACACTCAACATAGTTAACTCTGGAGACATTCAACTTAGATAATTCTGGAGACACTCAGCTTAGTTAATTCTGGAGACACTCAACTTAGTTAATTCTGGAGACACTCAACTTAGTTAACTCTGGAGACACTGAACTTAGTTAACTCTGGAGACACTCAACTTAGTTAACTCTGGAGACACTCAACTTAGTTAACTCTTGAGATACTCAACTTAGTTAACTCTGGAGTCACCCTTCCATTCCTTGTGGGTCACCCTTCCATTCCTTGTGAGTCACCCTTCCATTCCTTGTGAGTCACCCTTCCATTCCTTGTGAGTCACCCTTCCATTCCTTGTGACTCACCCCTCCATTCCTTGTGAGTCGCCCTTCCATTCCTTGTGAGTCACCCATTCCTTGTGAGTCACCCTTCCATTCCTTGTGAGTCACCCTTCTATTCCTTGTGACTCACCCTTCCATTCCTTGTGAGTCGCCCTTCCATTCCTTGTGAGTCACCCTTCATTCCTTGTGAGTCACCCTTCCATTCCTTGTGAGTCACCCTTCCATTCCTTGTGAATCACCCTTCCATTCCTTGTGGGTCACCCTTCCATTCCTTGTGAGTCACCCTTCCATTCCTTGTGAGTCACCGTTCCATTCCTTGTGAGTCACCCTTCCACTCCTTGTGAGTCACCCTTCCATTCCTTGTGGGTCACCCTTCCATTCCTTGTGAGTCACCCTTCCATTCCTTGTGAGTCACCCTTCCATTCCTTGTGAGTCACCCTTCCATTCCTTGTAGGTCACCCTACCATTCCTTGTGAGTAACCCTTCCATTCATTGTGAGTCACCCTTCCATTCCTTGTGAGTCACCCTTCCATTCCTTGTGAGTCACCCTTCCATTCCTTGTGGGTCACCCTTCCATTCCTTGTGAGTCACCCTTCCAGTCCTTGTGAGTCACCGTTCCATTCCTTGTATGTCACCCTTCCATTCCTTGTGAGTCACCCTTCCATTCCTTGTGGGTCACCCTTCCATTCCTTGTGAGTAACCCTTCCATTCCTTGTGAGTCACCGTTCCATTCCTTGTGAGTCACCCTTCCATTCCTTGTGAGTCACCCTTCCATTCCTTGTGAGTAGCAATTACATTCCTTGTGAGTCACCCTTCCATTCCTTGTTGGTCACCCTTCCATTCCTTGTGAGTCACCCTTCCATTCCTTGTGGGTCACCTTTCCATTCCTTGTGAGTCACCCTTCCATTCCTTGTGGGTCACCGTTCCATTCCTTGTGGGTCACCGTTCCATTCCTTGTGAGTCACCCTTCCATTCCTTGTGAGTCACCCTTCCATTCCTTGTGGGTCACCCTTCCATTCCTTGTGGGTCACCCTTCCATTCCTTGTGGGTCACCGTTCCATTCCTTGTGAGTCACCCTTCCATTCCTTGTGGGTCACCGTTCCATTCCTTGTGAGTCACCCATTCCTTGTGGGTCACCATTCCATTCCTTGTGAGTCACCCTTCCATTCCTTGTGAGTCACCCTTCCATTCCTTGTGACTCACCCCTCCATTCCTTGTGAGTCGCCCTTCCATTCCTTGTGAGTCACCCATTCCTTGTGACTCACCCTTCCATTCCTTGTGGGTCACCCTTCCATTCCTTGTGAGTCACCCTTCCATTCCTTGTGAGTCACCGTTCCATTCCTTGTGAGTCACCCTTCCACTCCTTGTGAGTCACCCTTCCATTCCTTGTGGGTCACCCTTCCATTCCTTGTGAGTCACCCTTCCATTCCTTGTGAGTCACCCTTCCATTCCTTGTGAGTCACCCTTCCATTCCTTGTGGGTCGCCCTACCATTCCTTGTGAGTAACCCTTCCATTCCTTGTGAGTCACCCTTCCATTCCTTGTGAGTCACCCTTCCATTCCTTGTGAGTCACCGTTCCATTCCTTGTGGGTCACCCTTCCATTCCTTGTGAGTCACCCTTCCGTTCCTTGTGAGTCACCGTTCCATTCCTTGTATGTCACCCTTCCATTCCTTGTGGGTCACCCATTCCTTGTGGGTCACCCATTCCTTGTGGGTCACCTTTCCATACCTTGTGAGTCACTCTTCCATTCCTTGTGGGTCACCCTTCCATTCCTTGTGGGTCACCGTTCCATTCCTTGTGAGTCACCCTTCCATTCCTTGTGAGTCACCCTTCCATTCCTTGTGGGTCACCCTTCCATTCCTTGTGGGTCACCCTTCCTTTCCTTGTGGGTCACCATTCCATTCCTTGTGAGTCACCCTTCCATTCCTTGTGGGTCACCCTTCCATTCCTTGTGAGTCACCCTTCCATTCCTTGTGGGTCACCATTCCATTCCTTGTGAGTCACCCTTCCATTCCTTGTGAGTCACCCTTCCATTCCTTGTTTTTGTAAGAGGTAGATTTGTAAGAAATGTTTCCAGTATTTCCCAGGTGTAAATTATCATGTATTGTTACCTGGACTTCCGGTAGTACAGTTTGAGACATTTTCAATATTCCAGTCTAAAGTATACAAGTGCCGTCCAGGGTATTTTCTTTGTTAGCCTCATAATAACATTGTTATGAATGTAACATCCACCGGGTCACCATCTGGAGAAGACCCGGGCCGGAAGTACCGGCAAATTCCTAATGAATGAATGTAAGATCTTTTGACATTGTTACTCCTAATTTCTTTCATTCTAACAAGTGTTTTCTGCTACACTATATTTTCAGTATTTTAATTTTTAAATTTTTCCATACCGGACTAACATTTTTTTTGTTTTTTTTTTTGGCCATTTGGCAGACTTAAGTTAGTTCGGAGGTCTGCTGTTCTCCATGGATGTCCCTCATACCACTTGTGGTGTATGACCCTGTATTACAACCCAGGAATCCAAATGGCCTGTTATCCTGGGTGTAAAAGGAGCAAAATAAACACAGCAGAAAAAGTTTAGACTTGTATTATCCTTCACCAATTTAGAACAGCAATATGTACACTATGTACAGTGATAATTATAGTGCACTCCACGGTAAGCAAGGCAGAAATAGAAGCCACAAGATAGCAGACCGTGCTTCAACCAGCTCTAGAATGGGAATGACAAGGGCAGACAGGAGAGTGGTACCCACATAACCTCTGCGATTGCCAAAACCATCTTCTTATTGGCTAGAACCTGGTCACTAGTTGAATGACGGGGCCCCATCATAGCCTGCATCCCCTTACTAAAAAAAAAACCCACACCAGGGGATAAAAAAAAGAGCGTGAAAAGGGGTTACCACAAATAATATAACATCCTAACCTAAATAAATAAAAATATTAGACTCTAGATAAAGAGTCCGCCAACACATTTTCTTTGCCGGCAATATATTTAATTCTGAGTGAGTATGGTTGCAGTCTTAGTGTCCAGCGCATGAGCCTTGTGTTGTGGTTCTTAAGAACATAAGAAAGGAGGAACACTGCAGGAGGCC
The DNA here is from genome assembly GCF_038502225.1 of Cherax quadricarinatus. NCBI lineage: Eukaryota > Metazoa > Arthropoda > Malacostraca > Decapoda > Parastacidae > Cherax > Cherax quadricarinatus. Next base: position 51,561,821 of record NC_091308.1, on the reverse strand, counting down.
TGCTGGCCCATACTAGGCAGGTCCTTTACAATTCATGGTTTGGAGATATACTAGAGGATTGTGATCACTGTAGACTGTGACCACCTGCGATGTCTGGCCCACATAAACATCGAAATGCTCCAAAGCCAGTACCAGCACGAGGGCTTCTTTTTCAATGGTAGAGTAAGCCCTCTGATGTGGCTGGAACTTGGCTGAAAAGTATGCTACAGGCTGCAACTCCTCATTCTCGTTTTGTAATAGTACTGCCCCAACCCCAGACTCACAAGCATCAACCTGTAATGAAAAAGGTTTGGAGAAGTCTGGAGACAAGAGAATGGGTGCAGTACACAATATTCTTTTTGCTTTGTCAAAAGAAGTTTGACAATCTGGGGTCTAATTAAAGGGAACTTTGTGACTGGTAAGAGAGGTAAGAGGGGCTACAATATCTGAGAAATTCTTACAGAACCTTCTGTAAAATCCTATCATGCCTAGGAAACGTTGAAGAGATTTCCTATCATGAGGAACTGGATAATCTTTAATAGCAAAAACTTTAGCAAGTTTAGGTGCTACTTTACCACTACCTACTTCATGGCCTAGAAAAGTGACAGTGGCCTGGCCAAAGGAAGATTTAGATAAATTAACTGTTAAATGGGAACTCTTAAAGGTCTCAAAAAGAGCCTTAAGTCTAAGTAGGTGTTGATCCCAAGTATCAGACACCACAACAATATCATCTAGGTACGCTGCCGTGCCTTCAAGTCCTTTAATAGCCTGATGGATAAGTTTCTGGAATGAAGAGGGGGAATTTTTCATTCCGAAGGGGGTAACTGTGTATTGATAATGACCTCCTGGAATTACGAAGGCAGAGATTTCCTTCGCCTTATCCGTCAAAGGTACCCGATAGTAACCTTTAAGGAGATCTAACTTGGACACAAAAGTAGCCTTACCCACAAAGTCAATTACGTCATCCAGACGAGGAAGAGGGTAAGCATCTGTAATTGTGACCTCATTCACCTTACGGTAGTCTGTACACATACGAAACCCTCGATCAGCCTTCTTCACAAGGATGCACAGTGAAGCCCATGGACTAGATGACTCCTCCACTAAACCATGCTTTAACAAAAATTCTACTTCCTGCTGAAGTAGCCTTTGCTTTTCAGGATTAGCTCTGTAGGGGGAGAGTTTAATTGGTTTAGAGTTTCCCACATCTACATCATGATAACCTAACATACATTTTTTCGGCACATCCGAAAAAATATTAGGATATGACTGTAGAAGCTCCGTTAAATTTGTTGCTTGCGTTTCAGATAGTCCCTCCATTAAAGGGCTAGGATCCTTGAGGAGGACAGAATTTGAAAGTTTAATATTAATTTCAGAGATAGAGTGCAAAGAATCAGAGTCGTCCTCAGAGGTAGAGGACAGAGTCATTACTGGGACTTTATCTGGTGTATGAAAAGATTTTAATTGATTCATGTGGTAAATTTTAGTGTTTGAGGTCTTATCAATGGGAGCTACCACATAATTTACATCAGATAATCTACTTCAATCTGTATAGGTCCCATAAATCTAGCTTTCAAGGTGTGGCCAGGTATAGGTTCCTGCACCAACACCTTGTCTCCTGGATGGAAGGAGCGGAATTGTGCACTTCTGTCATACCTCTGTTTCATCTTACTTTGAACTGTCTGTAGGTTAGCCTTGGCTAACTGACGGGCCACCTGCAACCTTGAAGACGGGTTGTAGAGTGTTGAGGTAACGTCTTCTCCCATCCATCCTTCTTTGAGCACCCGAAGAGGACCTCGTACATTGTGCCCAAAGATCAGCTCAAACGGACTATACTCTGTAGACTCTTGCACCGTCTCTCGTACTGAGAACAGCAACTAAGGTAGTGATTCATCCCAGTCTGTAGGAAAGTGCATGCAAAAAGTTCTCATCATAGTTTTTAACGTCTGATGGAATCTTTCCAAGGCGCCTTGGGACTGAGGATGATAGGCAGTTGATAAGTTGTGGATTATCCCTAGCCTAGTTAATGCTTCCCTAAATGCTTTGGCAGTGAAGTTAGTACTTTGATCACTTTGAATAGTTTTAGAAATGCCAAAACAAGAAATGAATTTTGTTAAAGCTTTGAGAATAGCTTTAGTATTAATACTGTGCATGGGAATTGCTTCAGGATATCTGGTTACTTTATCCATAATCATAAATAAATATTGATTTCCAGACTTGGACCCAGGTAGTGGACCTACACAATCTATAATTAAATCTGCAAAAGGTTCTCCTTCAGCAGGTATAGGTTGGAGAGGTGCAGGTTTAATGGAATGTCCAGGTTTCCCTACTTGCTGACATTCTCGGCAACACCTAATATGATTCTTCACATCTTTCTTTAATTTTGGCCAATAAAATTCTTTTGTGATTCTATACAAGGTTTTAGTAATTCCTAAGTGACCTCCTAATGAAGTATTATGAGCTATATTTAATATTTGAGGTCTATACTTTGTTGGAACCACTAACCTGTTAAACAATTGCCGGCCCTCTGTCTCTTTACCAGTCTCAGTGCAGACCAAATAATCATTTTTAACTTCATACTTGACCAGATGACCCAAAGAGGATTTACCCATGGCTGCCTGAAAAGCAAATTTTAAAGAAGGGTCCTTTCATTGTTCCTCCCGGAAGGACAGTCCCTCGGGCATGGAAACAGAGACATCTGGCAATCCTGTAACCTGGGAATAGGAAGGCTTGATCAGGGTCTGTTCAATTGATTTACGAGGCTCCAGCTGGTGTACCTCATAAAACAACGTGGCTATTCCGAGATCGGAGTCGTCCAAGGATAGGTCAACATTCTCTCCAGACGACCCTTGGGATGTTGCCCGAGTTATGGCCAACACCAGAGAAGAATTACTTATTATAGGTTCAGGACGTGCACTAACAGTAGTAATGTTATTACCCAGTAATAACATGGCATCTTTCATGGGGAATCCTTTTGAGACACCTACAGTCAAGTACTCAGTGTAATATTTGCACTGTACATAAATTTTATGCAAAGGAACAGAATACATGTATATGGCTCCTCCAAATGCTTCCAATAAAACAGAGGAATTCAAGGAAGTGTTCTCTGAAAGGGGTAATATTTCTTCTCTTACAAGTGAGCAATATGCTCCAGTATCTCTAAAGGTCTTTACTTCAGTTGTTTCTGAGTTTTCCTGAAGGGAAATAAGACTCTTGCAATAATAAGGGGCCATACCTTTTTCTACTTCTCTCGGGGACATGTTACTAGGGATATTAGAGATTTTCCCAATGGGTTGGGGTATATGGGGCCAGTTGGGACGGATGTGACCTACTTTATTACACAGGAAGCAGACGACAGGCTTGCCCTTTACTCCCTGCTGATGTTGCAAATGGTGTCGTTCTGGCTGGTGTCTCTCTGGATACTGTTGTCGAGATGGACCATGAGTAGTTTGCCTCTCCGCAGGTGGACCATAAGTTGAGAAGCGTGGCTCACCAGATGACTTAGTTGGCTGATGTAGACGTTCTCCCTCCGGCTGGCACTTCATTCTCCAAGGTTGACGATCTCTGCTCATGCCAGGCTGTTGAAAAGAGAGACAGGACCGCTCGGACAAGGAGCCGTTAGTTTCGAAGGTATCAGCCAACCTGGCTGCCTCCAATGCAGTGGTTAAGTCATGATCCTGCAGAAAGACTCGAACCTCTGGTCCCACAGACTCCAGCAGGTTATCAATCAGAATAAGCTGTACCAGCTCCTCAAAGGTAGAGACACCACTTGCTTTATACCAGCTGGTAAAAGCTTTGGTTTGCCGTCTCACAAAGTCCACTAGGGATTGACCAAGCTGCCGCCTGCTTAGTTTAAAAAGCTTACGGTATTTGGCTGGGATACATGTATATGCTCCCAACACTGTGGTCTTCACTACTTTATGATCAGAAAATTCAGCGTCATTTAATACTGACGTAAATTCCTGTGCCTTTCCAAACAATGCTGTATGAACCAACGATGCCCAGTGCTGTTCCGGCCACCTCAAGGCTCGAGCCTGATTTTCGAAGCTTTTGAAAAATTGTTCTGGTTCGGCCTCATTGAAGCGGGGAACAAGCTGTACTGCTTTTTGTAAACTAAAATCATTTACAGAATGCGAAAACTGCCTCCTTTCTCTTTCCCTATCAAATTCTTCCCTTGTGAATGCTCTCTGTTCCCTAGTTTGCTCAAGATAGATTTTTGCCAGCTCAAGTGCCAACGACGCTGATTCACCTTGAGACATCCCAGCTGCACTATACTGACCATTTTGCTCCGTAGGTGTATCATCTTCCTCCTGCGAGAACATAGTTTTTGCCCTAGCTCCCGTAGAGGGAGGAGTCTGATGTGCCATCTCTTCTTCTGTAAGTTTGTCAGCAATCAGTGAACGCAGTTGCGCAGCTGTGAAAGTGCGTTTGTATTTAATGCCAATGAAACGAGCAATTTTCCAACAACGCTGTAGGGACAATTTAGGTAGGTTATGCAAAGTATATGCCGACACCAGACGTCTGACTCGTCTAGGTGGCATAAGTTATTCGCTATGCACAGTACGATTGCAGAATACCCCAACGTAACACGTTAATTTGCAGAACACGCTTAGCTATGCACAGTACGATTGCAGAATACACATACAAGCAAAGCCGACTGCAAAATTCTCCACACCGAACAGGCTAGTAACAACTGACACGCAAAATTTGTAAAGCAATGCCAGACAGCTACACTGTTCTAGAAGATTGACCGTAGTGAAGCGAGCACACCGAACAAGCTAGTAGCGAGCTGTTGAACGATCACACAATAGCAAGGCTGACCATAACAAAGCAACTGACACGCAAAATTTGTAAAGCGTAGGCAAAGCTAATGCAATGCCAGACAGGAAGCTGCACAATGTTCCTGCTACGAGCTTCACCCTAAGCTCAACCGTTTCTCTAATTCCAGCTCCAGCTCTCGGACAGGCCCCCATATTACAACCCAGGAATCCAAATGGCCTGTTATCCTGGGTGTAATGGGAGCAAAATAAACACAGCAGAAAAAGTTTAGACTTGTATTATCCTTCACCAATTTAGAACAGCAATATGTACACTGTGTACAGTGATAAGTATAGTGCACTCCACGGTAAGCAAAGCAGAAATAGAAGCCACAAGATAGCAGACCGTGCTTCAACCAGCTCTAGAATGGGAATGACAAGGGCAGACAGGAGAGTGGTACCCACTTAACCTCTGCGATTGCCAAAACCATCTTCTTATTGGCTAGAACCTGGTCACTAGTTGAATGACGGGGCCCCATCATCAACTCTTAGCAACCTGGTTTGCTGTCTTGTCCAGACCAGAGCTTTGGTGAGATGGGTAAGGAAGAAGGATGGGTAAGGATAGAAATTTTGGAAAAGGGTGGGAGGGGGGAGAGAGGTAGGATATAAAAGGTAAGTGGCCCAACCACTTTGGTGTAATTTAAAAAGTGTACGTGAAATGATAAGATATTCTTTAAGGGGTATAAGACTAACCCATCAGAGTCACATAGATATAACAGATATATAAGTACATGACTCTGAATTGGTAGTAATTATACAAGTTGCAATTGCTTTTTTTTTTTTTTTTTTTTTTTTTTTTTTTTTTGCGATTGCACAACGGATATTTATGCGACAATGAAGGCAATAATTTTCTGGCCAGTTTATAGAATTCCGTGACAATGGCTTCTTACAGGTGGTGTCCAGCCATAGTAAATAGCATAATTTTTACATTAGATTGTTATATAAGATGTCTCCCTAATTGGGGGCGATGATTTTCTCAGTATACATAGAAGGGTTCTGGTGGTACCCAATCTTCTTCATCAGGGAGGTTGCTCAATATCATGGGTCGATGGTAATCAGCTTTATGTATAAAACGACGGACCCTCTGTGGGAGAGTCATTCTTTGAGTCCTGTGATGAGGAGTATTGATGATATAATCCGTGGTATTTACCACTTGTATAGGATGTTCTCTATCTGGCATGTATAGTTCTTGCATTGTATAGAGTTGTTTCTTTTTTAGGGTGTCAAGGCGTACATTTATGGCAGTAATATCTTGTTGTATGTGTAAATCTGCCATTTTAACTCTGTCTCTCCTCCTGGTATCGGTAATGAAGCGAAGAGCTCTATTCTGGACCCTTTGTAACCGTAGCATATTGGTCTTTGTTGTTAATGACATTGGGACACAAGGGTATTCGAGTATAGGTCTTATTAACATTTTATACAGATGTTTTTTGACATGTTGAGGGGCTTGATTGAATCGAAAGAGACTGCTAAGACCGGCTTTGGCTATGTTGATCTTTTTAGTTACATGAGATGTTGAGTGGAGCAGCCTGTCTATTTCATATCCCAAAATCTTGTTAGGGTTTCTAATGGCTACAGGTGTACCTCTGATGGAGATACCCCCTTTATCTTCAATTGTTGATGCAAAACATCCTATCGTGCTAACAAGGACCTTGTCAGGATTAGTCGTAATTCTCCATTTCTTTTCCCAATTAGATGTTCGACGAAGTTCAATATTCATTTTTTCTATGACTCTCTCATACTTGTATTTTCCTGTTACCGGAGTTGATGAGACGACATGAATAACATCATCTGCAAACTGTGTCACAATTGTATCATTAAACTCTGGTTGAGGAAGGTCATTCACATAAATGTTGAACAGAAGTGGACTGAGACAAGAACCTTGTGGGACACCAGCTGTCGGTATAAAAGGCTCTGTCGACCTGCCATGAAAGGTGGGAATGATTTTTCTTTGAGTTAAGAAATTATATATTACTCTGAGAAAAGTCCAGTTATGGTCTGGTAGGTCAATGAGTTTGTATATAAGGCCATCATGCCATAAGCTATCAAAAGCTTTATGAACATCTCTGGTGGCAATTAAGGCAAGATTGCCCTGATGTTTTAGACTTGCTACAGTGTCGAAAAATAACATTTATTGCATGATTGGTACCTCTATGTGTTCTAAAGCCAAATTGTTTTTCAGTAAAAAAGTGATTAAACTCCATATAGTAGTTCAATCTGTTGGAAATGACCTTCTCAAGAACTTTTCCAGTGACTTCAAGTAAAGATATAGGTCTATAGTTCCCAGGTTGGTGAATGTCTTTATTGGGCTTACCAAGAAAGATCATCCTAGCAGTCTTAAAAACCACTGGAAAATGTCCTGAGGCCAAGATGGCATTAAAGATATTTACCAAAGACTGTTTACAATTTCTGGGAAGGAACTTTATTTGTTTCATTGTTATTCCAGAGAGGCCAGGGGCTCTATTGCGCATTCTTCCAATAACCTGACTCATCTCTAGTAATGTAATAGGTCTAGTAAGCGGGTGGGTATCTTCAAGAGTTGAAGTATCGATGGAAGGTAGTGGTTGTAGATCATCCAAGTTCTCATCTCTCCATTCATTTACCAACTGATAATGATTATTGTTAAATTGACGACTGTTATTGTGGGAGAGAATTTTCTCCCATACATCACCCATCAAATTAGCCTGGTCCTGTGGATCATCAAGTTTAATTTCAACATCTTCATCATCCTCATCAGTGAAGGTATGAACTAGGTAGTTAGGAGCCTTGTGCTTTGCCCCTAAAAGTTGTCGGATCTTACTCCAAAATTTTGCTGGTTCACGTTTATACTGATTAGCTTGAAGAACTAGCAATTTCCATAAGTCCCGTTTGTGATGACTAATCATGTTAATTAATTCTTGCCTTAATCGGTGCAGTGTAGCTGCTGGTGGTTGTCGCGTTTGAAGATGCCTTCGACATTCTGCTTGATAATTTCTTAAATTGTCTCTAATTTCCCTAGTAGGTTTATATTGTTGGTATATCTTTGTGGAAGCTAATTGACAAGTTGCATTAGTAGCTTCAATTATTCGATTATGCAGGGACCTGATTGCATCATCAATTGCAGTGGAAGGTAGATTTTCCAATGACACAATTTCATCCTCACCCAGAAATGCCCTGAAGGGGTCAAATCCTAGGGTGTTAAGATTGGGTTTAGGAGTTACAGGTATTCTAAATGGAGAAGTTTGTAGTTGTATTATAACAGGGATATGGTCAGATCCTACGTTTCCACCAGGAGATATACGACAGTGAAAGATGTCACAGTCTCTGTTTGTCAGTACTATATCTGGTGTCCCTGGATGAGGTCCAATGTACGATTTAAAGAATGGGCCTTGAAATGACAAGTTTCTAGCTGTCATGATATTAAATAGTTGTTTTCCTTTTAAGTCACCCAGTGGATTACCAATTCCACAGTTAAAGAGGGCAGGGTGATGAGCATTGAAATCTCCTGCTAGAATTGTTGGAATATTTCTGCTTAATATCCTATGTAGAGGAATTGACTCTATATATTGTTGTCTCGGGGGAAAATATCCAGTTCCTATCACTAGTTGTCCATGAGACGTTGTCATTTCTATTGCAAGAATGTTATCTTCATCAACATGAATATTTTTAAATGTATAGCCTAATTTAACTAAGATGGCTACACCACTAAAGGGTCCTCTCGATTTCTCCACAGTAGAGTAACCACGTAATTTAATATGTTGATCAACTCTTGCAGCTGTCTCGTTCAAGAGTATAACATCGGGATTGTAATTATGTAGTTCAACCTCAAGGAGGTAACGGTTATTAAAGAAATGTTGAACATTAAGTTGGAAAATTGTAATCCCCATTATTTCTTGCACTTCGCTCGTGTACTGCGGTCTGAACGCCTGCAAGTAATGTCATGTGTGGTATCCACACTATCCCTGCTGGACTCGTCAAGGGGAGGAGGGAACTTCTGCGTAGTTGCTTGTGTATTAAAAATGCCATCATCTTCACTAGAGGTGGTAATATTAACAGACTCATTAGAATCGTTAGAGTCATCATCAGAAAACTGAGGTATGATATTCCCAGTTACAGGAAGCAGAGGCTCGTGAGAGTTAATGGGAGACTGTGGAGGCTCCAAGGGAAAATTAGGTAGGCAAGGTGAGTTACCCTGGGAAAGTTCCTGTTCAACAGGATCAGCTTCAATAGCGGGAGAGTAGGCACCAATTTCTGGGGCATTGTTATGTTCAGGTGTTGACTTATCGGGTTGAGGGGAGTTGACAACCTGGGTATGCGAGGTGGGCGATCCCTGGGCCAGGGATGACTTAGGCTTATTTTTAGATGTAGAGTAGGGTACATACTTCTTGTTATGAGAAGGCTGGGTCATAATAGCCTTCACATTTTCTGGGATAGTGATGGGAGTGATCCCATTAGCCATTAACAGATCATTTAAAACCTGAGAGCAGAGTTGAATGTCACCACCTGCTATGTCTTTGGCCATCATATACATTAGTTGTGCTCTCGTCATATCCCCGGCTGTGGATACCTGAGACATAGGAGATGAGACTGAACCTTGTTGTTGCGTTTGTGTATGTTGTAGGTGGGGTTAGCTCCAAGAGGGGCAGAATTCCAAACATTGGAACCATTGGTAGAGACCTGAGGAGTCCCACTTGATCCAGGCAGAGCTGGGAAGGAAGTTTGGGACATCGTTGGCGGTGCCTGGGGAGTGGTCTTCTTAGAAGTGGACAGTTTCTTGGCTTCAATAATTTTCTGCATTTCCTTTTTCCTTTCAGGACAAATAGCAGAAACAGCATGATGTTTTCCGTTGCAGAGGACACATTTGGGTGTATTTTTATTATTACAATCTCGATAAGAATGTTGGCCAGAGCAAATGCTACAAATCTGCCCTTGAGTACTGCATTTGTTGGTGTTATGACCAAAGGCATAACATTTAAAACATTGTGTCACACTGACAAATCGTTCAAGAGAGATTTGGTCAGGTGTACATCTGGTGCCAAAACATTTGAAGCCATTTTGACACACAAGTTTGGCCTCCTCAGGTGTCTCAAGTATTAACTTTAAGGTTACCTTGTTGTTGTTAGGTTTAGAGAATTTATGTGCTTCTACAGCCCTAAATTCAGAATTCTCTGTATTAAAGTCCTCAACAATTTCATTCACTGTGCTATGTTTCATGAAACTGTTAATTCTGGCAACAAACACAGTCCTCTGAGCTTGATAGCTCTCAGGTGCAACTGGGGTAACACCAGAAGTCTTCAGTTTTTCAAGGACATCATGCTTCAGCAGTTGAAGTAACTCTTCTTCCGAAGAGAGGAGAAGTACTGCTCCAGCGTGGGTTTGAAAAACATCCACTGGAGCAACAGTTGAGTTCGAGCAAATACATGCTAGAATTTCTTTCATCGACATTTGATTTCCATCAATACGTAATCTTACTCGTATCCTCGCCATGATGTCTAGGAAGGAACATCTGGCAGAGGAGTTTCTTAACAAAAAGGGAACTTTCCTTAATGTTATACTAGCATCCTATTTCAGCTGACTTATGAAGGTCAGCCCCTAAGATAGCCTACCCTCGAGTAGTGAGGGGAAAGGGCCCAAGGCAAAGATCGGCCGGATTTTAAAAAACCACACGGGCTACCGGATGGTCAAAATGCCTTGTGTTAACTCGCCAAAGCGAAGTTGCCGAAAAAGAAGAAGATAGGAAAGTCAGAAGGATAGCAATGTATGTAGTGTGTTAAGTGTGTGGGCCAGTGTTGATGTTTGGGTGAGGGGAGGATGGGGAAGGATGGGGGGATGGGGATGAGAGGGGTGAACAAGCAAGCAAGTCACCGCCTTACCCTCTTGATGGGATGGGGCTCGAAGTGACTGCAAGCAAGTTTCCTCTCAGCTCTGGTGAAGAACTACTCAGGATAACCCAAGAAAAATCTCGAGCAACAGTGTTCAGAGTTGCTCAGCTGAAGAGCAGGAACGACGACGTCTTCTCTCCACGGTGGCTGGGCTGCTTCCTTCTATTTTCTATTTCCTGTATGGAAGTATAATACTGTACGTCGATCTTGGCGTTAGTGACATTGTTTTGTGCAGACACCAGGTCACCAGCTTCTCTCTTGTTACTGTGATGTAAACACCGCCTCTCTTGTTACTGTGATGTAACGCTGCCTCTCTTGTTACTGTGATGTAAACACTGCCTCTCTTGTTACTGTGATGTAAACACTGCCTCTCTTGTTACTGTGATGTAACACTGCCTCTCTTGTTACTGTGATGTAACACTGCCTCTCTTGTTACTGTGATGTAACGCTGCCTCTCTTGTTACTGTGATGTAACACTGCCTCTCTTGTTACTGTGATGTAAACACTGCCTCTCTTGTTACTGTGATGTAACGCTGCCTCTCTTGTTACTGTGATGTAACACTGCCTCTCTTGTTACTGTGATGTAACACTGCCTCTCTTGTTACTGTGATGTAACACTGCCTCTCTTGTTACTGTGATGTAAACACTGCCTCTCTTGTTACTGTGATGTAACGCTGCCTCTGTTACTGTGATGTAACACCGCCTCTCTTGTTACTGTGATGTAAACACCGCCTCTCTTGTTACTGTGATGTAACACTGCCTCTCTTGTTATTGTGATGTAAACACCGCCTCTCTTGTTACTGTGATGTAACACTGCCTCTCTTGTTACTGTGATGTAACACTGCCTCTCTTGTTACTGTGATGTAAACACCGCCTCTCTTGTTACTGTGATGTAACACTGCCTCTCTTGTTACTGTGATGTAAACACCGCCTCTCTTGTTACTGTGATGTAACACTGCCTCTCTTGTTACTGTGATGTAACACTGCCTCTCTTGTTACTGTGATGTAACACTGCCTCTCTTGTTACTGTGATGTAAACACCGCCTCTCTTGTTACTGTGATGTAACACTGCCTCTCTTGTTACTGTGATGTAACACTGCCTCTCTTGTTACTGTGATGTAAACACCGCCTCTCTTGTTACTGTGATGTAATACTGCCTCTCTTGTTACTGTGATGTAAACACTGCCTCTCTCGTTACTGTGATGTAACACTGCCTCTCTTGTTACTGTGATGTAACACTGCCTCTCTTGTTACTGTGTGGTGCCTGCACTCTGCCTCAGTGTGGTGCCTGCACTCTGCCTCAGTGTGGTGCCTGCACTCTGCCTCAGTGTGGTGCCTGCACTGTGCTTCAGTGTGGTGCCTGCACTCTGCCTCAGTGAGGTGCCTGCACTCTGCCTCAGTGTGGTGCCTGCACTCTGCTTCAGTGTGGTGCCTGCACTCTGCCTCAGTGAGGTGCCTGCACTCTGCCTCAGTGTGGTGCCTGCACTCTGCTTCAGTGAGGTGCCTGCACTCTGCCTCAGTGTGGTGCCTGCACTCTGCTTCAGTGTGGTGCCTGCACTCTGCTTCAGTGTGGTGCCTGCACTCTGCCTCAGTGTGGTACCTGCACTCTGCTTCAGTGTGGTGCCTGCACTCTGCTTCAGTGTGGTGCCTGCACTCTGCCTCAGTGTGGTGCCTGCACTCTGCTTCAGTGTGGTGCCTGCACTCTGCTTCAGTGTGGTGCCTGCACTCTGCCTCAGTGTGGTACCTGCACTCTGCTTCAGTGTGGTGCCTGCACTCTGCTTCAGTGAGGTGCCTGCACTCTGCCTCAGTGAGGTGCCTACACTCTGCCTCAGTGAGGTGCCTGCACTCTGCTTCAGTGAGGTGCCTACACTCTGCCTCAGTGAGGTGCCTACACTCTGCCTCAGTGAGGTGCCTGCACTCTACCTCAGTGAGGTGCTAGCACTCTGCCTCAGTGAGGTGCCTGCACTCTGCATCAGTGAGGTGCCTGCACTCTGCTTCAGTGAGGTGCCTGCAATCTGCCTCAGCGAGGTGCCTGCACTCTGCCTCAGTGAGGTGCCTACACTCTGCCTCAGTGAGGTGCCTGCACTCTGCCTCAGTGAGGTGCTTGCACTCTGCCTCAGTGTAGTGCCTGCACTCTGCATCAGTGAGGTGCCTGCACTCTGCTTCAGTGAGGTGCCTGCAATCTGCCTCGGTGAGGTGCCTGCACTCTGCTTCAGTGAGGTGCCTGCAATCTGCCTCAGTGAGGTGCCTGCAATCTGCCTCAGTGAGGTGCCTGCACTCTACCTCAGTGAGGTGCCTGCACTCTGCATCAGTGAGGTGCCTGCACTCTGCATCAGTGAGGTGCCTGCACTCTGCATCAGTGTGGTGCCTGCACTCTGCTTCAGTGAGGTGCCTGCACTCTGCTTCAGTGAGGTGCCTGCAATCTGCCTCAGTGAGGTGCCTGCAATCTGCCTCAGTGAGGTGCCTGCACTCTACCTCAGTGAGGTGCCTGCACTCTGCTTCAGTGAGGTGCCTACACTCTGCTTCAGTGAGGTGCCTGCACTCTACCTCAGTGAGGTGCCTGCACTCTACCTCAGTGAGGTGCCTACACTCTGCCTCAGTGAGGTGCCTGCACTCTGCCTCAGTTTGGTGCCTGCACTCTGCCTCCGTGAGGTGCTTGCACTCCGCCTCAGTGAGGTGCCTACAGTCTGCGTCAGTGAGGTGCCTGCACTCTGCCTCAGTGAGGTGCCTGCACTCTGCCTCAGTGAGGTGCCTGCACTCTGCCTCAGTGAGGTGCCTACAGTCTGCGTCAGTGAGGTGCCTGCACTCTGCCTCAGTGAGGTGCCTGCACTCTGCCTCAGTGTGGTGCCTGCACTCTGCCTCAGTGTGGTGCCTGCACTCTGTTTCAGTGAGGTGCCTGCACTCTGCTTCAGTGAGGTGCCTACACTCTGCCTCAGTTTGGTGCCTGCACTCTGCCTCAGTGAGGTGCTTGCACTCTGCCTCAGTGAGGTGCTTGCACTCTGCCTCAGTGAGGTGCCTACAGTCTGCGTCAGTGAGGTGCCTGCACTCTGCCTCAGTGAGGTGCCTACACTCTGCTTCAGTGTGGTGCCTGCACTCTGCCTCAGTGAGGTGCTTGCACTCTGCCTCAGTGAGGTGCCTACAGTCTGCGTCAGTGAGGTGCCTGCACTCTGCCTCAGTGAGGTGCCTACACTCTGCCTCAGTGTGGTGCCTGCACTCTGCCTCAGTGTGGTGCCTGCACTCTGTTTCAGTGAGGTGCCTGCACTCTGCTTCAGTGAGGCGCTTGCACTCTGCTTCAGTGAGGTGCCTGCACTCTGCCTCAGTGTGGTGCCTGCACTCTGCCTCAGTGTGGTGCCTGCACTCTGCCTCAGTGAGGTGCTTGCACTCTGCTTCAGTGAGGTGCCTACACTCTGCCTCAGTGTGGTGCCTGCACTCTGCTTCAGTGAGGTGCCTACACTCTGCCTCAGTGAGGTGCTTGCACTCTGCCTCAGTGAGGTGCTTGCACTCTGTTTCAGTGTGGTGCCTGCACTCTGCCTCAGTGAGGTGCCTGCACTCTGCTTCAATGAGGTGCCTGCACTCTGCCTCAGTGAGGTGCCTGCACTCTGCCTCAGTGTGGTGCCTGCACTCTGTTTCAGTGAGGTGCCTGCACTCTGCTTCAGTGTGGTGCCTACACTCTGCCTCAGTGTGGTGCCTGCAATCTGCCTCAGTGAGGTGCCTGCACTCTGCTTCAGTGAGGCGCTTGCACTCTGCTTCAGTGAGGTGCCTGCACTCTGCCTCAGTGTGGTGCCTGCACTCTGTTTCAGTGAGGTGCCTGCACTCTGCCTCAGTGTGGTGCCTGCAATCTGCCTCAGTGTGGTGCCTGCACTCTGCCTCAGTGAGGTGCTTGCAATCTGCCTCAGTGTGGTACCTGCACTCTGCCTCAGTGAGGTGCTTGCAATCTGCCTCAGTGAGGTGCCTGCACTCTGCTTCAGTGAGGTGCCTGCACTCTGCCTCAGTGAGGTGCCTGCACTCTGCTTCAGTGTGGTGCCTGCACTCTGCCTCAGTGAGGTGCTTGCAATCTGCCTCAGTGTGGTGCCTGCACTCTGCCTCAGTGAGGTGCCTGCACTCTGCCTCAGTGAGGTGCTTGCAATCTGCCTCAGTGTGGTGCCTGCACTCTGCTTCAGTTAGGTGCCTGCATTCTGCCTCAGTGAGGTGCTTGCACTCTGCTTCAGTGAGGTGCCTGCACTCTGCCTCAGTGAGGTGCTTGCACTCTGCTTCAGTGTGGTGCCTGCACTCTGCCTCAGTGAGGTGCCTGCACTCTGCCTCAGTGAGGTGCTTGCACTCTGCCTCAGTGAGGTGCCTACACTCTGCCTCAGTGAGGTGCCTGCACTCTGCCTCAGTGAAGTGCTTGCACTCTGCTTCAGTGAGGTGCCTACACTCTGCCTCAGTGAGGTGCCTGCACTCTGCCTCAGTGAGGTGCTTGCACTCTGCCTCAGTGAGGTGCTTGCACTCTGCCTCAGTGAGGTGCTTGCACTCTGCTTCAGTGAGGTGCCTGCACTCTGCCTCAGTGAGATGCCTGCACTCTGCTTCCGTGAGGTGCCTACACTCTGCCTCAGTTTAGTGCCTGCACTCTGCCTCAGTGAGGTGCCTGCACTCTGCCTCAGTGTGGTGCCTGCACTCTGCCTCAGTGTGGTGCCTGCACTCTGCTTCAGTGTGGTGCCTGCACTCTGCTTCAATGAGGTGCCTGCACTCTGCCTCAGTGAGGTGTTTGCACTCTGCTTCAGTGAGGTGCCTGCACTCTCACTGCCCCAGTGAGATACTTGTACTCTTATTGCCTCAGTAAGCTGCCTGCACTCTCACTGCCCCAGTGAGGTACCTGTACTCTTATTGCCTCAGTAAGGTGCCTGCACTCTCACTGCGCCAGTGTGGTGCCTGCACTCTTATTGCCTCATTGAGGTGCCTGCACTCTGCCCCAGTGAGGTGCCTTCACTCTTATTGCCTCAGTGAAGTGCCTGCACTCTCATTGCCTCAGTGTGGTGCCTGCACTCTCACTGCCTCAGTGAGGTGCTTGTACTCTGCTTCAGTGAGGTGCCTGCACTCTCGCTGCATCAGTGAGGTGCCTGCACTCTCACTGCCTCAGTGAAGTGCCTGCACTCTCACTGCCTCAGTGTGGTGCCTGCACTCTCACTGCCTCAGTGTGGTGCCTGCACTCTCACTGCCTCAGTGTGGTGCCTGCACTCACTGCCTCAGTGAAGTGCCTGCACTCTCACTGCCTCAGTGAAGTGCCTGCACTCTCACTCTGTGTGGTGCCTGCACTCTCACTGCCTCAGTGTGGTGCCTGCACTCTCACTGCCTCAGTGTGGTGCCTGCACTCTCATTGCCTCAGTGTGGTGCCTGCACTCTCACTGCCTCACTGTGGTGCCTGCACTCTCACTGCCTCAGTGTGGTGCCTGCACTCTCACTGCCTCAGTGTGGTGCCTGCACTCTCACTGCCTCAGTGAAGTGCCTGCACTCTCATTGCCTCAGTGTGGTGCCTGCACTCTCATTGCCTCAGTATGGTGCCTGCACTCTCATTGCCTCAGTGTGGTGCCTGCACTCTCACTGCCTCAGTGAAGTGCCTGCACTCTCACTGCCTCAGTGAGGTGCCTGCACTCTCATTGCCTCAGTGTGGTGCCTGCACTCTCATTGCCTCAGTGTGGTGCCTGCACTCTCATTGCCTCAGTGTGGTGCCTGCACTCTCACTGCCTCAGTGAGGTGCCTGCACTCTCACTTCCTCATTGAGGTGCCTGCACTCTCACTGTCTCAGTGAGGTGCCTGCACTCTCACTGCCTCAGTGAGGTGCCTGCACTCTCACTGCCTCAGTGAGGTGCCTGCACTCTCACTGCCTCAGTGAGGTGCCTGCACTCTCACTGCCTTAGTGAGGTGCTTGCACTCACAGCATCAGTGTAGTGCCTGCACTCTCACTGCCTCAGTGAGGTGCCTGCACTCTCACTGCCTTAGTGAGGTGCATTCACACTGCCTCAGTGAGGTGCCTGCACTCTCAGCGAAGCAGGTGAGGTGCCTGCACTCTCAGTGAGGCAGGTGAAGTGCCTGTACTCTCAGTGAGGCAGGTGAGGTGCCTGCACTCTCAGTGAGGCAGGTGAAGTGCCTGTACTCTCAGTGAGGCAGGTGAGGTGCCTGCACTCAGTGAGGCAGGTGAGGTGCCTGCACTCTCAGTGAGGCAGGTGAAGTGCCTGTACTCTCAGTGAGGCAGGTGAGGTGCCTGCACTCTCAGTGAGGCAGGTGAGGTGCCTGCACTCTCAGTGAGGCAGGTGAGGTGCCTGCACTCTCAGTGAGGCAGGTGAGGTGCCTGCACTCTCAGTGAGGCAGGTGAGGTGCCTGCACTCTCAGTGAGGCAGGTGAGGTGCCTGCACTCTCAGTGAGGCAGGTGAGGTGCCTGCACTCTCAGTGAGGCAGGTGAGGTGCCTGCACTCTCAGTGAGGCAGGTGAGGTGCCTGCACTCTCAGTGAGGCAGGTGAGGTGCCTGCACTCTCAGTGAGGCAGGTGAGGTGCCTGCACTCTGTAAGGCAAGTGAGGTGCCTGCACTCTCAGTGAGGCAGGCTACCCAGGTAGAGGAGGTGGTTAAAGTTCCAGGTGTGTCGTAAAGTGTTACGACAGTGGTTAAGGAGTGGAAGTTAGTGCAGTAACCCTGCTAAGTCAGACTGATGTGCACAGCACGGGTGTCGTAACACTGGTCTGGGACCACCATCAACACTGTAGGTGTCGTAACACTGGTCTGGGACCACCAGCAACACTGTAGGTGTCGTAACACTGGTCTGGGACCACCATTAACACTGTAGGTTTCGTAACACTGGTCGTGGGAGCACCATTAACATTGTAGGTGTCATAACACTGGTCGTGGGAGCACCATTAACATTGTAGGTGTCATAACACTGGTCGTCGGAGCACCATTAACATTGTAGGTGTCATAACACTGGTCGTGGGAGCACCATTAACACTGTAGGTTTAGTAACACTGGTGGTGGGACCACCATTAACACTGTAGGTGTTGTAACACTGGTGGTGGGACCACCATTAGCACTGTAGGTGTCGTAACACTGGTGGTGGGACCACCATTAACACTGTAGGTGTTGTAACACTGGTGGTGGGACCACCATTAACACTGTAGGTGTTGTAACACTGGTGGTGGGACCACCATTAGCACTGTAGGTGTCGTAACACTGGTGGTGGGACCACCATTAGCACTGTAGGTGTTGTAACACTGGTCGTGGGACCACCATTAACACTGTAGGTGTCATAACACTGGTCGTGGGAGCACCATTAACATTGTAGGTTTAGTAACACTGGTGGTGGGACCACCATTAACACTGTAGGTGTCGTAACACTGGTGGTGGGACCACCATTAGCACTGTAGGTGTCATAACACTGGTCGTGGGAGCACCATTAACATTGTAGGTTTAGTAACACTTGTGGTGGGACCACCATTAACACTGTAGGTGTAACACTGGTGGTGGGACCACCATTAACACTGTAGGTTTAGTAACACTGGTGGTGGGACCACCATTAACACTGTAGGTTTAGTAACACTGGTCGTGGGACCACCATTAACACTGTAGGTGTCGTAACACTGGTCGTGGGACCACCATTAACACTGTAGATGTCATAACACTGGTCGTGGGAGCACCATTAACACTGTAGGTGTCGTAACACTGGTGGTGGGACCACCATTAACACTGTAGGTTTAGTAACACTGGTGGTGGGACCACCATTAACACTGTAGGTGTCGTAACACTGGTCGTGGGACCACCATTAACACTGTAGGTGTCGTAACACTGGTCGTGGGACCACCATTAACACTGTAGGTGTCGTAACACTGGTCGTGGGACCACCATTAACACTGTAGGTGTCATAACACTGGTCGTGGGAGCACCATTAACACTGTAGGTGTCGTAACACTGGTCGTGGGACCACCATTAACACTGTAGGTGTCGTAACACTGGTCGTGGGAACACCATTAACACTGTAGGTTTAGTAACACTGGTCGTGGGACCACCATTAACACTGTAGGTGTCGTAACACTGGTCGTGGGAACACCATTAACACTGTAGGTTTAGTAACACTGGTGGTGGGACCACCATTAACACTGCACTGTTGATGTCGTAAATAAGCACGTTACGATTTATTCTACATTCAGTGTATGTGACATGCCCATGTAGGAATGCCCCTCCGACCAGTGAACCAGCGATTAAGAGTATAACAGTCGGGGCTACACAGCTATCCTAATTGCTGGTTCATCAATCATGTGAAAGTCGGCCAATTCTTTGTAGTAGTGTCAACAATTCATGGAGCAGAATGGTTAAGCTTCCTTCTGGGCGAAGACAGTTCTTACCGTGTCTTCTGCTAATTTTATCTTATAAATATTTGTTGTACATTGTTTATTTACTTGTAATACATGAGTGGGTGTGAGTTGGACCTGATTAGCTTGTGCTACCAGGTCGGTTGCCGTGTTCCTCCCTTAAGTCAATGTGACCTGACCTGACTAGGTTGGGTGCATTGGCTTAAGCCGGTAGGAGACTTGGACCTGCCTCGCATGGGCCAGTAGGCCTGCTGCAGTGTTCCTTCGTTCTTATGTTCTTATATTATTTGGTGATGGAATATACTGATTAAAAATTGTTCTCTGCTGTCTTTGGTCTGTTCTTACTCTGCCTAGTTGAGTGTTGGCGGATTTACTTACGAACAGTTGAAACAGACCCACCAGAAATCATCTGTACTCGTAATATGGGGTGCTGTGCCACTGTGCTGCGAACCTGCTTATGTTGTTCTGTGCTACTCTTACAGCTGTTTGTGTGTTGAGCATATTGCTACAGGGCAGTGCTTTGTTTAGTGCTGGCTAGGTTATGCTACCTGCGCGTCAAACATAATATAACTTGGAGAATTTGCCCAGACTATCACTACATCGCTGCTGGCGAATCGCTCATCCAGTTGATATTGAGTATCATTGTATCCTTACTGCTACACACCATCGTAAGTGTATATACACAACAAACTAAAATACACTTCGTACAGTATGGCGTTCCTACCAAGTGCTTCGGCTGCTGAGAGAGTAAAGCGCAGCTCCGCGCTTCAATTGTTTGGTCGTGATGGTATGGGACGAGCTCCTGGGTATGTACACGACAATTATACACCCATGGACACAACTGGTGAACCATGTTTGTCTCAGGGTCGGTCAGCTTTAGTTCTTGAGTCAACCAGACTTAATCTTAAGCAAACCAGGGAGCAGTGTGCCTTTGCTAAGGAGGAATATGATAAAGAGGAGAGAATTTCGGTAAACTGGTGAAGAAACTTTCGGTGTGTAGAAATCTGTGTTTGGTACCTTGTTTCTCTGATTCAGAGCCAGAGCACTTCTGTGAGTTGTTCGAATTGTATGGTAAAGTACAGGACTTCACTGCTGGTTTAACTGATGAAGACTTCTCTGATGACAGAATTGGGAAGGCAGCTGTGCTAGGGGCATATTGGTGTATTCCTGCCAAATATAGGCCAGTGTTCAAATTAAACAAGCGCCATTCCCGCCAGTCTCGTGTTGATTTTGTCCGGCTACAGTCTAAAATCCTCACCAAGTGGTATAGAGCAGCTGGTGTTTCTAACTTCTGCGAATTGGTCCAATTAGTCATGATCGATGATCTTGAGTTAGTCAGGAAGTAAGTTTTTTAGAAGATCATTCGATAACAATTGCTATGGAGGCGGCTAAACTTGCGGATACTTTTGAGGCTAACCGAATATTGGCCCATCAGTCCTAAAGTGTCTCCCCTCCAGCTTGGTATGGACAGAGATCGTCATGGAAGAGCCACTGGATTATGTCCGAGGATGGAAGCTGGAGTTGAGAGATGACACCCGCCTCAAGACCACAACCTGCTGGCCTAAACCTGGCCATATCAAGGCCTTGTGCCCTAGATTATATAAATCTGCTGCCAGTGGTAAGTCCAGTATACCACAACCTTTGAGCAACAAACTTAATTATAGATACAGCTGATTAGAATGAAGTAAATGCTTTTATGGCAACTTTTTTTAGTAGCAGTCAAAGATCCGTAAAGAAGCAGGACTGTCCCATTGAGTATCCACCTTCAGAGATACGGGGGATCATTGCTCCCTCTTACCAGAGGAAATGTTCCAATTTTTGATGAGACTTCTTTAGAGTCCTCAGTCCTATTAGAAGTTTATGGGGAGTTTTTTTTTTTTTAGTTTCTGCTGTATAATCCTACGGGTTTTGCGCTTCCCCGTGATTATAATATTTTGTTTAGTTTCTCTTTCATAAAATCTATATTAGAAGCCAGTGTAATTACAGTGGTTATTTAACTGTAAGTGTATCTGGAGGTTTCCTGATGAAAGATACTTTACTGTTGCTTGGCAACAATATCCTGTTTCAAGTTGTATCCTGATAATATTGTAACTGTTGAAGGCTCTTCTCTGGTCCTGGCTGTAACTTAGGCAATGTCCAAGACAAAGTCTGAAGAGAACGCTGACTTTATCTTAGAGGACTCCAGTCTTCGGTTAGACAAATTGTTTTATGAGAAAAACTGGTCAGGGCCTTGTAAATCTAGTGAAGTATCCCTTATCAAGCCATCCTACTTCTGGATCGCAGGATTACCAGACACTCCTGTCTCCACGCCCGATGGACCGACCTTCTGGGAACAACAACAAGGGACCCTTCTTTAGCTGCAGCTTTCAAAACTGCTTTTGCTGAATCCAACTCTATATACCCAGCTAAATACAGAGTTAAAAATCAAATATATTTACTTCGGCTATTAGTTAGGGGATAGGGGGGTATCCGAATATGACAGGCTTGTAATACTTAAGAAATTCAGACCTTAGCTTGGAAGGTAAGGTAAGTGTCTTACAGGATATCACAAAACTTTGATTGGCCAGGTTTAAGACGAGTTGTTCGGAGTTGTATCAGATCCTATTGTGTCAGCCAGTGGGGCAACCTGGGCATTATATTAAACCAGCGCCACTTCGTCCCATAACCATTGGGGAGGGGAGAGAGAGGGGTCCTGGGGAGGGGAGAGAGGGTCCTGGGGAGGGGAGAGGGGGTCGTGGGGCGCGGAGAGGGGGTCCTGGGAGGGGAGGAAAGGGGTTCTGGGAAGTGGAAAGGGGGTTTGAGGGAGGGGAGAGAGGGTCCTGGGAAGGGGAGAATGTGTTCTGGGGACGGGAGAGGGGATCCTGGGGAGAAGAGAAGGGGTCCTGGTGAGGGGAGAAGGGGTACTGGTGAGGGGAGAAGGGGTCCTGGTGAGGGAAGACGGGGTCCTGGGAAGGGGAGAAGGGGTCTTGGGGCGACATGTTTCATCTCCTC
The DNA here is from genome assembly GCF_038502225.1 of Cherax quadricarinatus. Taxonomy (NCBI): domain Eukaryota; kingdom Metazoa; phylum Arthropoda; class Malacostraca; order Decapoda; family Parastacidae; genus Cherax; species Cherax quadricarinatus. Next base: position 51,539,845 of record NC_091308.1, on the reverse strand, counting down.
TTTTGTTTTTCACACAAAAGGTGGAAGAGGGGAGGCCAGGCAGGTGTGTCCTCCACAGCTGTCATATCCTCCACACCTGCTGTGTGTCATCCACACCACCTGTGTGTCCTCTACACCTGCTGTCTGTCCTCTACACCTGCTGTGTGCCCTCCACACCTGCTGTGTGTCCACACCTGCTGTGTGTCCACCACACCTGCTGTGTGTACTCCACACCTGCTGTGTGTACTCCACACCTGCTGTGTGCACTCTACACCTGTCACGTGATTTATTCATAACAAGTAGACCCATATTTTCAGTTTTAGCAACAAAATAACAAGCAGCTACATGATGTCTGGTGTAAATTATGCTGGTGTATATGAGCGACTCTCTGAGGCAGCTCCACCTTACGTACCTTGAGTTATGGACTCTCTGAGGCAGCTCCACCTTACGTACCTTGTGTTATGGACTCTGAGGCAGCTCCACCTTACGTACCTTGTGTTATGGACTCTCTGAGGCAGCTCCACCTTACGTATCTTGTGTAATGGACTCTCTGAGGCAGCTCCACCTTACATACCTTGTGTTATGGACTCTCTGAGGCAGCTCCACCTTATGTACCTTGTGTTATAGAGTCTCTGAGGCAGCTCCACCTTACATACCTTGTGTTATGGAGTCTCTGAGGCAGCTCCACCTTACATACCTTGTGTTATGGAGTCTCTGAGGCAGCTCCACCTTACATACCTTGTGTTATGGAGTCTCTGAGGCAGCTCCACCTTACATACCTTGTGTTATGGAGTCTCTGAGGCAGCTCCACCTTACATACCTTGTGTTATGGACTCTGTGAGGCAGCTCCACCTTACATACCTTGTGTTATGGAGTCTCTGAGGCAGCTCCACCTTACATACCTTGTGTTATGGACTCTCTGAGGCAGCTCCACCTTACGTACCTTGTGTTATGGACTCTCTGAGGCAGCTCCACCTTACGTACCTTGTGTTATGGACTCTCTGAGGCAGCTCCACCTTACGTACCTTGTGTTATGGAGTCTCTGAGGCAGCTCCACCTTACGTACCTTGTGTTATGGACTCTCTGAGGCAGCTCCACCTTACATACCTTGTGTTATGGACTCTCTGAGGCAGCTCCACCTTACATACCTTGTATTATGGACTCTCTGAGGCAGCTCCACCTTACATACCTTGTGTTATGGACTCTCTGAGGCAGCTCTACCTTACATACCTTGTGTTATGGACTCTCTGAGGCAGCTCCACCTTACGTACCTTGTGTTATGGACTCTCTGAGGCAGCTCCACCTTACGTACCTTGTGTTATGGACTCTCTGAGGCAGCTCCACCTTACGTACCTTGTGTTATGGAGTCTCTGAGGCAGCTCCACCTTACGTACCTTGTGTTATGGAGTCTCTGAGGCAGCTCCACCTTACGTACCTTGTGTTATGGAGTCTCTGAGGCAGCTCCACCTTACGTACCTTGTGTTATGGACTCTCTGAGGCAGCTCCACCTTACGTACCTTGTGTTATGGACTCTCTGAGGCAGTTCAACCTTACGTACCTTGTGTTATAGACTCTCTGAGGCAGCTCCACCTTACGTACCTTGTGTTATGGAGTCTCTGAGGCAGCTCCACCTTACGTACCTTGTGTTATGGACTCTCTGAGGCAGCTCCACCTTACATACCTTGTGTTATGGAGTCTCTGAGGCAGCTCCACCTTACATACCTTGTGTTATGGAGTCTCTGAGGCAGCTCCACCTTACGTACCTTGTGTTATGGACTCTCTGAGGCAGCTCCACCTTACATACCTTGTGTTATGGAGTCTCTGAGGCAGCTCCACCTTACGTACCTTGTGTTATGGACTCTGAGGCAGCTCCACCTTACATACCTTGTGTTATGGAGTCTCTGAGGCAGCTCCACCTTACGTACCTTGTGTTATGGACTCTGAGGCAGCTCCACCTTACATACCTTGTGTTATGGAGTCTCTGAGGCAGCTCCACCTTACATACCTTGTGTTATGGACTCTGAGGCAGCTCCACCTTACGTACCTTGTGTTATGGACTCTGAGGCAGCTCCACCTTACGTACCTTGTGTTATGGACTCTGAGGCAGCTCCACCTTACATACCTTGTGTTATGGACTCTAAGGCAGCTCCACCTTACGTACCTTGTGTTATGGACTCTCTGAGGCAGCTCTATCTTACATACCTTGTGTTATGGAATCTCTGAGGCAGCTCTATCTTACATACCTTGTGTTATGGACTCTCTGAGGCAGCTCCACCTTACGTACCTTGTGTTATGGACTCTGAGGCAGCTCCACCTTACATACCTTGTGTTATGGACTCTAAGGCAGCTCCACCTTACGTGCCTTGTGTTATGGAGTCTCTGAGGCAGCTTCACCTTACGTACCTTGTGTTATGGAGTCTGAGGCAGCTCCACCTTACGTACCTTGTGTTATGGACTCTGAGGCAGCTCCACCTTACGTACCTTGTGTTATGGACTCTGAGGCAGCTCCACCTTACGTACCTTGTGTTATGGACTCTGAGGCAGCTCCACCTTACATACCTTGTGTTATGGAGTCTCTGAGGCAGCTCCACCTTACATACGTTGTGTTATGGAGTCTCTGAGGCAGCTTCACCTTACGTACCTTGTGTTATGGAGTCTGAGGCAGCTCCACCTTACGTACCTTGTGTTATTGAGTCTCTGAGGCAGCTCCACCTTACGTACCTTGTGTTATGGACTCTCTGAGGCAGCTCCACCTTACGTACCTTGTGTTATGGAGTCTCTGAGGCAGCTCCACCTTACGTACCTTGTGTTATGGAATCTCTGAGGCAGCTCCACCTTACATACCTTGTGTTATGGACTCTGAGGCAGCTCCACCTTACATACCTTGTGTTATGGACTCTCTGAGGCAGCTTCACCTTACGTACCTTGTGTTATGGACTCTGAGGCAGCTCCACCTTACATACCTTGTGTTATGGACTCTCTGAGGCAGCTTCACCTTACATACCTTGTGTTATGGACTCTGAGGCAGCTCCACCTTACATACCTTGTGTTATGGACTCTCTGAGGCAGCTCCACCTTACATACCTTGTGTTATGGACTCTCTGAGGCAGCTTCACCTTACGTACCTTGTGTTATGGACTCTGAGGCAGCTCCACCTTACATACCTTGTGTTATGGACTCTCTGAGGCAGCTCCACTTTACATACCTTGTATTATGGACTCTGAGGCAGCTCCACCTTACGTACCTTGTGTTATGGACTCTCTGAGGCAGCTCCACCTTACGTACCTTGTGTTATGGACTCTCTGAGGCAGCTCCACCTTACGTACCTTGTGTTATGGACTCTCTGAGGCAGCTCCACCTCATGTACCTTGTGTTATGGAGTCTCTGAGGCAGCTCCACCTTACGTACCTTGTGTTATGGAGTCTCTGAGGCAGCTCCACCTTACGTACCTTGTGTTATGGAGTCTCTGAGGCAGCTCCACCTTACATACCTTGTGTTATGGAGTCTCTGAGGCAGCTCCACCTTACGTACCTTGTGTTATGGACTCTCTGAGGCAGCTCTACCTTACATACCTTGTGTTATGGACTCTATGAGGCAGCTCCACCTTACATACCTTGTATTATGGACTCTGTGAGGCAGCTCCACCTTACATACCTTGTGTTATGGACTCTCTGAGGCAGCTCAACCTTACGTACCTTGTGTTATGGACTCTCTGAGGCAGCTCCACCTTACATACCTTGTGTTATGGACTCTCTGAGGCAGCTCCACCTTACGTACCTTGTGTTATGGACTCTCTGAGGCAGCTCCACCTTACGTACCTTGTGTTATGGACTCTGAGGCAGCTCCACCTTACGTACCTTGTGTTATGGACTCTCTGAGGCAGCTCCACCTTACGTACCTTGTGTTATGGACTCTGAGGCAGCTCCATCTTACGTACCTTGTGTTATGGAGTCTGAGGCAGCTTCACCTTACATACGTTGTGTTATGGAGTCTCTGAGGCAGCTCCCCCTTACATACCTTGTGTTATGGAGTCTCTGAGGCAGCTCCATCTTACGTACCTTGTGTTATGGAGTCTCTGAGGCAGCTCCACCTTACATACGTTGTGTTATGGAGTCTCTGAGGCAGCTCCACCTTACATACGTTGTGTTATGGAGTCTCTGAGGCAGCTTCACCTTACGTACCTTGTGTTATGGAGTCTGAGGCAGCTCCACCTTACGTACCTTGTGTTATTGAGTCTCTGAGGCAGCTCCACCTTACGTACCTTGTGTTATGGACTCTCTGAGGCAGCTCCACCTTACGTACCTTGTGTTATGGAGTCTGAGGCAGCTTCACATTACGTACCTTGTGTTATGGAGTCTCTGAGGCAGCTTCACCTTACGTACCTTGTATTGTGGAGTCTCTGAGGCAGCTCCACCTTTCATACGTTGTGTTATGGAGTCTCTGAGGCAGCTTCACCTTACGTACCTTGTGTTATGGAGTCTCTGAGGCAGCTCCACCTTTCATACGTTGTGTTAGGGAGTCTCTGAGGCAGCTTCACCTTACGTACCTGGTGTCACTCAGGTAACCTCTAAACACCTTGTTACTGTCTATCAATATTTTGCTCTCAGAATAGTGTACAGAACACTGATAAACACTGGAAGAATTATTTCATTTGCAAGCACAACTGATGCTACTGTGTTTGTTGTTGTTGGACTTAATATCTCGGGCTCTGATGATCCCATCACCGGCTTTGATTGTAGCCCAGCATGGCTCCCAGGTGGTGATAGCCCAGCATGGCTCCCAGGTGGTGATAGCCCAGCATGGCTCCCAGGTGGTGATAGCCCAGCATGGCTCCCAGGTGGTGATAGCCCAGCATGGCTCCCAGGTGGTGATAGCCCAGAATGGCTCCCAGGTGGTGATAGCCCAGAATGGCTCCCAGGTGGTGATAGCCCAGCATGGTTCCCAGGTGGTGATAGCCCAGCATGGCTCCCAGGTGGTGATAGCCCAGCATGGCTCCTAGGTGGTGATAGCCCAGAATGGCTCCCAGGTGGTGATAGCCCAGCATGGCTCCTAGGTGGTGATAGCCCAGCATGGCTCCTAGGTGGTGATAGCCCAGAATGGCTCCTAGGTGATGATAGCCCAGCATGGCTCCCAGGTGGTGATAGCCCAGAATGGCTCCCAGGTGGTGATAGCCCAGCATGGCTCCCAGGTGGTGATAGCCCAGAATGGCTCCCAGGTGGTGATAGCCCAGAATGGCTCCCAGGTGGTGATAGCCCAGCATGGTTCCCAGGTGGTGATAGCCCAGCATGGCTCCTAGGTGGTGATAGCCCAGCATGGCTCCCAGGTGGTGATAGCCCAGCATGGCTCCTAGGTGGTGATAGCCCAGCATGGCTCCTAGGTGGTGATGATAGCCCAGCATGGCTCCCAAGTGGTGATAGCCCAGCATGGCTCCCAGGTGGTGATAGCCCAGCATGGCTCGTAGTTGAAATTAAGACACATGTGCAACATCTGGGTATCTTTATTGTAGACGTTTCGCCATCTAGTGGCTTTATCAACACAAATTCCAGGACATAACTTGAAGACAGTAGAACTATGTACAGAAGATGAGGTAATCAGTCCCTCAACCTTGGGGCAGGTGCGTAGGGATTTCCTATCATGAGGAACTGGATAATTTTTAATGGCAAGAACGCTAGCAAATTTAGGGGCAACTTTGCCACTTCCTACTTCAAGGCCCAAAAAATTAACAGTAGCCTGGCCAAAGGAAGACTTAGATAAATTAACAGATAAGTGGGAACTCTGGAAGGTCTCAAAGAGAATCTTACGCCTAAACATGTATTGATCTCAATATCTGACAACGATAATGTCATCTAGATAAGCTGCATTGCCTTCAAGGCCTTTAATAGCCTGATGGATAATTTTCTGGAATGAAGAGGGGGGAGTTTTTCATTCTGAAGGGGGTAACTGTATACTGATAATGACCTCCTGGAATTACGAAGGCAGAGATTTCCTTCGCCTTATCCGTCAAAGGTACCTGATAGTAATCTTTAAGGAGATCTAACTTGGACACAAAAGTAGCTTTACCCACAAAGTCGATTACGTCATCCAGACGAGGAAGCGAGTAAGCATCTGTGATTGTGACCTCGTTCACCTTAACGGTAGTCTGTGCACATCGAAAACCTCCATCCGATTTTTTTAGCAAGGATACACTGTGAAGCCCATGGACTAGATGACTCCTCCACTAACCCATGCTCTAACAGAACTTCTACCTCCTGCTAAAGTAGCCGCTGTTTTTCAGGATTAGTTCTGTAGGGGGAGAGTTTAATAGGTTTAGAGTTTCCTACATCTACGTCATAACTTAATGTACATTTTTTTCGGCACATCTGAAAAAATATCAGGGTAAGATTGTAGAAGCGCAGTTAAACTTGTTACTTGAATCTTGGATAGCCCCACCATTAAAGGGCTTGACATTAATTTCAGAGGTTGAACACAGTCATTACTGGGACTTTATCTGGTGTATTAAATGCTTTAATTTGATTAATGTGGTAAGTTTTAGTTTTTGAGGTCATATCAAGGGGAGACAACACATAATTTACATCAGATAATTTACTTACAATTTGCATAGGTCCCGTAAATCTAGCTTTCAAGGTGTGGCCAGGTATAGGTTCCTGTACCAACACCTTGTCTCCTGGATGGAAGGAGCGAAACTGAATTTCTGTCATACCTCTGTTTCATCTTGTTTTGAGCTGCCTTTAAGTTAGCCTTGTCTAACTGGCGTGCCACCTGCAACCTGGAAGATGGGTTGTAGAGTGTTGGGCTAACATCTTCTCCCATCCATCCTTTCTTGAGCACCCGAAGAGGACCTCGTACATTGTGCCCAAAGATCAGTTCAAACGGACTATACCCGGTAGACTCCTGCACAGTTTCTCTTATTGGAAACAGCAACAAAGGTAGTGATTCATCCCGGTCTGTAGGAAAGTGCATACAAAAAGTTCTCATCATGGTTTTTAACGTCTGATGGAATCTTTCCAAGGCACCTTGGGACTGATGATAGGCAGTGGATAAGTTGTGAATTATCCCTAGCCTAGCCAATGCTTCTCTAAATGCTTTGGCAGTGAAGTTAGTACCTTGATCACTTTGAATAGATTTAGGAATGCCAAAGTAAGAAGAAACTTAGTTAAAGCTTTAATAATTGCTTTAGTATTAATGGCGCACATGTGAATTGCTTCTGGGTATCTAGTTACTCTATCTGTAATGATAAATAAGTACTGATTCCCAGACTTGGACTTAGGTAGTGGACCTACACAATCTATAATTAATTCTGCAAAAGGTTCTCCATCATCAGGTATTGGCTGGAGAGGTGCAGTTTTAATGGAATGCCCAGCTTTCCCTACTTGCTGACATTCTCGGCAACAGTGGATATGATTCTTCACATCCTGCCTTAATTTTGGCCAGTGGAATTCTTTTGAGATTATATATAAATTTTAGTAATTCCTAGGTGACCTTCTAATGAAGTATTATGAGCTATATCTAATATTTGAGGTCTAAACTTTGTTGGAACCACTAACCTGTCTGACTGTTGCCTACCATCTATCTCCTTACCAGTCTCAGTGCAGATCAAATAGTTGTTTTTAAGTTTATATTTGACCGGATAATCTGAAAAAGATTTACCCATGGCTGCCTGAAAAGCAAAATTCAATGAGGGGTCTTTTCGCTGTTCCTCTCAGGACAGTCCCTCGGGCATGGAAACGAGACATCTGGCAATCCTGCAACCCTGGAATAGGAAGGCTTGATCTGGGTCTGTTCACTAAATTTACGAGGCTCTGGCCAGTTTTCCTCAAAAAAATTGGCTATTCCAAGATCAGAGTCGTCCAAGGATAGGATAGCATTCTCACCAGATATCCCTTGTGATTTTGCTGGAGTTATGGCCAACATCGGAGAAGAATTAATCATTATTGGTTCAAGACACGAACTAATAGTGGTAATGTTATTACCCACTAATAACATGGCATCTTTCATAGGAAATCCCTCAGATACACCTATAGTCAAATATCCAGTGTAATATCTGCACTCTATATTTTATGAAAGGGGACAGAAAAAAATTGTTCCTCCATAAGCTTCTAACAGAACAGAGGATTGTAATGAAGTGTGTTCAGAAAGGGGAAGTATTCCCTCTCTTATAAGCGAGCAATATGCTCCAGTATCCTTGAAGGTCCTGACTTCGGTTTTCTTTGAGTCTTCCTGAAGGGATATACAACTCTTGCAATAGTAAGGGGCCATCCCTTTCTCTACTTCCTTCAGGGTCATGTTACTAGGGACATTATAAATTTTTCCTAATGGTTGGGATTCATTTGGGCAGTTTGGGCGGATGTGATCTGATTTACTACAATGGAAACAAACGACAGGCTTGACCTTAGCTCCCTGTTGACGTAACTGGTATCGCTCTGGGTACTGTTGTCGAGATACACCATGTTGAGTGGTTTGTCGCTCACCAGATTGACCATAAGTTGACTTAGTTGGCTGACGTAGACGTTCTCCTTCCTGCTGGCACTTCATCCTCCAATGTTGAAGATCTCTGCTCATGCCAGGCTATTGAAAAAGAGAGATAGGACCGCTTGGACAAGGAGTGGTTGGTTTTAAAAGTATCAGCCAACTTGGCTGCCTCCAATGCAGTGGTTAAGACAGTCCTGCAGAAAGACTAACCTCTGGTCCCACAGACTCCAACAGGTTATCCACCAAGATGAGTTGAATTAACTCATCGAAGGTTGCGACACCACTTGCTTTATACCAGCGGGTAAAAGCTTTGGTCTGGTGTCGAACAAAGTCCACCAACGACTGACCAAGCTGTCGTCTGCCTAACTTGAATGTCTTCCTATACTTAGCAGGGATACATTAACATGCTCCAAGAACTGTGGTCTTCACCACCTGATAATCACTGAACTCAGTGTCATTTAACACTGATGTAAATTCCTGTGCCTTACCAAGAAAAGCTGTATGCCCCAAAGATGCCCAATGTTGTTCAGGCCACCTCAGGGCTCGAACCTGATTTTCGAAAGTTTTGAAAAATTGTTCAGGTTCTGCCTCAATGAAATGAGGAACTAGCTGTACTGCTTTTTGCAAACTAAAGTCATTTACAACTTGAGAAAACTGCCTCCTTTCTTTTTCTCTATCAAATTCTTCCCTGGCATATAAGTGCTGTTCCTTAGTCTGCTCAAGATTGATTTTCGCCAATTCAAGTGCCAACGCAACAGATTCACTTTCAGACAACCCTTTCGCACGAGACTGACGGTTTTGCTCAGGTGATGTATCGTTTTCCTCCTGCGAGAACATCGGGGTTTTATTCCTGGCTTCCGTAGAGGGAGGAGTTTGATGTGCCATCTCCTCTTCTCGAAGTTTGATACTTATAAGAGTATGAAACTGTGCAGCTGTGAGAGTGAGTTCGGAATCAATGCCAATGGAACTAGCAATTTGCCAACAACACTGTAAAGAAAACTTTGGCAGACACTAGATGTTTGACTCGTCTAGGCGGCATACCCCAACATAACACGCTATTTGCAATACACGCTCAGCTATGCACGGTACGACTGCGGAATACTCACACGATAAGGGTAACACATAACGAAGCCAAATGCAGAATACGCACATACAGTAGCAAAGCTGATACGCAATAGCAAAGCCGACTGCAAAATATTCACACAACAGCAAGATTGACCATAGTGAAGTGAGCACAATTAACACGCCAATAGAAAGCTGTCAACGATCGTACAATAGCAGGCTGGCTATAAGAAAGAAAAAGGCAAGGCTGACACACACATTTTTGTAAAACATTGGCAGAGCTGACACAATGCCAGACAGCAAGCTATATGATGTTCCTGCTTCAGCTTCAAGTCTAGGCTCAACTCCTGCTCTAAGTCCACCTCCAGCTCTCGGACAGGCTACCCATATTATAACCCAGGAACAATAAGGTCTGTTATCCTGGGTGTAGAGGGGAGCAAGGAGCAGAACAAACACAGCTGAATGATTTTGAATTATATGTTCCTTCACCAGGTGCGATTATAAGTATTTACAAGTATGTACACTATATACAGTTGGAAATGTGTGTACAACACAGTTAACAAAGGCAAAGACACAGCCTGGAGACAGAATGGACAACCGTGTTCAACCAGCAGCTGGGTGAACATGACAAGGGTGAGAATGTGAGTGGTGTCCATGTCACCTACACAATTGCCAGTTCCACAATATGATTGGCTGAACCTAGGTGCTGATTTGACGATGGGGCCCCGAAATCATCAAATCCTTAGCTACCTGGTTCTCTGGTTGGGAGGTAACCTTTTATGAGTGTGTTCACATGCTCCCAATAAAAGGTACATACTCTTTGCATGCAACAGCTGACCACCTCAAATACTATTTCTCCAAGTTTGGTGGACTGATTACATCATCTTTACTTAGCTGCTTGACGAAAGAAGCCTACTGTGTTGAGCAAAAAGATTCAACAGTAAAAATACCCAACTGTTGTAGATGGGTCTTAATCATCAGCATTCTGTTTTACCGCGTGGGTCAGACCCGACATTAAAATAATCTTCACCCGGAAGATCCTTTACAAATTGGTATTTTGCGACGTTGCAAAATACCCTTAATGAAAAGCAGGGTTGTATAAGTTGCAACAGGAGATACCTCGGTAAGTGTAAGGGGACGAAGACTTTTTAATTCTCTACTTTCATACATAAAGAGACCTTTAGCTGTCTTTGAGAGGAACTTGATAAGTTCATCAAGTCGGTTTTTCATGAGTTGGGCTGTGGCGGGTATAACGTACTGCCTGCGGCTAGCACCAACAACCTGGTGGTCACGCCAGACCTGGTTTGTGACCGGGTCACAGGGCATTCATTCGCCACAAACATCACTACTGCCA